>NC_056728.1:599304952-599604952 GCF_019279795.1 Protopterus annectens
TAGACTGCCACTTCTCTGGAACAAACTTCCAATTCATGTGAAACAGAGCCCCTCCCTGACTCTCTTCAAGTGGATGAGTTACCACAAATTCACTACTGGGGTGGTACCCATGTCCCTCCTGGACAGAGGGAGCCGGTATTAACCATCATAGACCCTTACCAATGAGAACTTTACTCACCTACCCACTGACAATTGGGGCAACTCGGATAAAATATGGCTAGGCCTGTAAGGGCTTTAGGGCCGTTAGTCTAGTAACCTCCTATTAATGTATGAATCTGTATTTGTAGCACGAAGCATCAGAGACTATCCATGTGCAACTAACAGTGGGTAAAACTGCCTTCCAGTTTATAGCCTGCTACAGACCACCCTCCCAAACCCAGTAACCCCACTCGGCCTTCCTGAGAACACTGGAAAATATGAAGGTCTCTCCAAACACCATTATATTGGGTGACTTCAACTACCCAAACATAGACTGGGAGCATTACTCTAGCTCCAACACCCTAGCCCAAAGGTTCCTAGAATTTATAAACTCAAATGCTATGGAACAACTTGTTACCACTCCCACAAGAGGGGAAAACATACTGGACCTGATCATCACCAACATGGGGACTCTATGTTCCAGACCAGAAGTGTATCCCTAGCTGGTAAGATCAGACCATAAACTAATCTCACTGGATATTCACATCCCGACCCCACCCCCCTGCCTAGAAAACCACAGTGAAAAACTTCTCTAAAGCAAATTTCACACTCCTCAAAACCGAGGTGGAATCCTTCAAAGCCCCCGAACCTGTGGAAAATACAGCCCAGACCGCAGAATCCTTTATAAATGCATTCTATGAACACCTTCAGGAATGCATGGATCATGCAATCCCAAATAAAACCAAGACCCAATCCTCCAAAGGCAGACGTCCTGTCTGGTGGACCCCAGCCATAAACAAACTATACAATCGAAGGAGGAAGCTACTACATGATAGAGCAAAATCCCAAAAAGGGAAGGCATCTCTGATCAGTATTAGCAAAAAACTATGGGCACTCATAAAATCGTCTAAGGCCAGCTTTGAAAGAAAAATTGCACAGGACACTAAGGATAATCACAAGGCTTTCTTTAGTTATGTTAGGAACCTGGGTGGGAATTCCCAGATATGCTCAGAATTAGTCCAAAATGACAAAAATACATCGAACCCACAGACATTGCCAACATCCTAGCTGACAGGTTCAGCGGAAACTTCTCCCCTCCCACCAAAAGGGCAAATATCTATCCCAGCAGAGTGCTGCCCCTGACATCTCAGATGCTCAGGTAAGAGCTGCCCTCTCCAAAGCAAAAAACACAGCATCAATGGGACCAGACGGTGTCCCGGGCTGCGTCCTACATGAACTCCAAGAAGAGCTAAACCCAAACCTAAAACTACTGTTCAATCTCAGCCTTACTACAGGATATGTACCCAAAGAGTGGCGTACAGCAACAGTGGTCCCTCTCCACAAAGATGATGCCTCAACGGATCCTGGAAACTATCGCCCCATAAGCCTGACTAGCTTGGTCTGCAAAGCTATGGAAATGATCATCATGGACCTCATAAATAAAGATATTGGGGACCTACAGACACTGGATCCTACCCAGTTCAGCTTTGTTAAGGGCAGATCCTGCCTCTTAAACCTGGTCGATTTCTTTGAAAAAGTCACCAAGGCCATTGACGAGGGGAAGGTGGTCCACACAGCGTACCTGGACCTCGCAAAAGCATTCGATACAATACCCCACTCGGGCATTATAGATAAGCTCACCAGCTTAAATATAAATCCCTATGTCACTAGATGGGTTGCAAACTGGCTCAAGGACAGAACCCACATGGTTAGAATTGCTGGAGCCATGTCAGGCTCCAAACCAGTTACAAGTGGCGTCCCACAAGGCTCAGTCCTGGAACCTCTCTTGATCGGTATATATTTCTCGGAGGTACAGGCCAACACGGAAGGACTGTGGCTGACCAAGTTCGCAGATGACTGCAAACTGGGCGCCATAATCGACTCTCCAGCCAACACAAGCATCCTCCCAAAGGGCCTCATAGAAACAGACAACTGGTGCCAGAGCCATGGCCTCAAGCTAAATGCCAAAAAGTGTATAGTCATCCCCTTTGGCAAAAACAAAGTGCCCACAAATTACCACATAGGTGGTAATCCATTAAGTACAGAAGAAGTAATTAGGGACCTGGGGACCCAAGTTGATAACAATCTCATTTGACAACCACGTGGCCAAAGTGGTTAGAAAAACATTTTATATAGCCCACCTAATCATGAAGGGATTCACATCTAGATCAGGGGAGGTCATCGTGCCTCTTTACTCATCCCTCATCAGGCCCATAATTGAGTACAATGCCCCTTTTGGGATGTACCTTACCAGACACCTGCAGCAACTGGAAAGACCCCAAAAGTACCTCACCAAGAGGATCAAAGGGCTCAAACAGATGCCATATGCTGCCCGGTTAAAGAAACTCCAGCTCTACTCAGTGGCATACCGCCTGCTCAGAGGCGATCTGTGCCTGACATATAAAACCATGTCCAACCCGGAATTAATGGACATGCTGCACCTCAGAAAATCCAAATCCCATCGAGCTATGCGCTCGAGAGACTTGAACCTCAGCACTGAAATAAATAGGACATGCTGGAGGGACAGATTCATAACCCAGAGGCTCTCTTCACTCTGGAATAAAATCCCAGTCCAGGTTAGGCAGAGTTCCTCATTGACTCTCTTCAAGAGGAATCTTGATGAGTGGATGGGAGATTGTAGGTTTACCCCGGGTATCACTTCTGTGTCACTGTTAGACAGAGGCACAGTATACTAACCTCGAAAAAGGACATAGAAAAATTAATTTAAAATGGGTGGCGAAAGCCAAACACACTCTGGCTAGGCTTATAAATGCCCTAGGGCAGACAGCCTAGTATGAACATATGAACCTATGAACCTATAATATTCAGTCACTGAATTCTCACTTCTTTGCATCACACACTGTTAAAAAAATGATGCTTAGAAAAATAGTGTGTTTCTGCATGGGGTAAACAAATACTGCACTTCATCTGAGGGTGGGAAGGCTTTGCTGTCAGTACTGCCACTACAGTATATATAGTAACTCTAAGATCACACAACAGTGAGAAGAAGAAACCACCATCACCCCTACTTCTGCTGATCTTACAGCAAATTCCCTTCTCTGCACTTAACCAGTGGCACACTCAAATGCAACCACACATATACATTTCCGTAACATCTGTCTCTTTCTCACACACACACACACACACACACACACACACACACACACACACACACACACACACACACACGGGCTACTGTCATCTTTACACATGTATCCCAGTAAACACGTTCATGATACAAAAGAACACACAAAATCTCTGACAGCTACTCAAACTACAGCATCTAAGTGTCATAGATTGACAAAAGAGAGGAGAACCAACAAAAAGAATGAATGATTTCTGTTTCTGCAGAAAGAATTATCAACAAGCCTAACTGCCATTGTATGTATCTGTAACTCTATTATATATCTGTCTATCTATCTATAACATATATATTTAAGACTATGGAAGCAGTGGTGGTAGTAGTAGTTATAAAAAGTGCACACTTTATTCTGTACATCCATAAGGGAAACAAAAAATGCTAGCTTGCTTGTTTTTCAAAACAAACAAAAACAGTTGTACTAGCAGTTTGCTGCTCTTAAAACCAAAGTCCAAAGCTGCAGGTCTTTCCTGGGCCCAGATTCCAGCTCTAAGTAATTTCATCATATTACTTGCTCCTTTTTGTTTCCCAGGAGTTGGCTTATTTCTCATTGCAGTTGTAGACCTAGAAGCAGACACTTCAGTTTTTAACAGTATGTCATTAATTAATAAGTGTTCTACTAAAGTTACCAGCTTAGACCTCATGGGATCACTTTGCATTACTCATTTTTTATATACTAGGCAAAGCTGTTTTAAAGCTTTCTACATTAAAATGTCAAAACTTTTTAAATTACTGTTGCTGCCAAGTTCTAGACATAGCTTTAAAATATTTTAAGTCATGCAGTTTGTGCTGTTACTTGTTTATCACCATTAAAAGTTCAGTTATAAAATGTTATTACTTGCAGTTATGAATTTCTCTGCATGTCTGTATGCATATTCAATGCCTCTTCTGTCAACTGTGGTAACAGAACATTTACACAGGCTGATGGTCCCAGTTCTCCATGGTGACATAATGCTCAAGCATCACCAACTAAGATTCCAAATCATCCTCCTTGTTAAGGTTTTTTCATGCGGGCACATTCTTGGGATTAGCAACTACAATGGCCTGCACATTCACTTGTTGCTGTAGTTAGCATCATCTCCTGGTCAGTTTCAGTCTTACCCTCAACCAGCATTTCCAAAACATCTTCCATGATTGTTAAAATCGATAAAAAGCAAACAGAAAACAAAGTCCTTCATTTTATTAAAAAACTCACTCGGCAAATCGTGCATTTGATATACTTAAACACTGGCTTCCCATGATTTTACTTGCCTTTATCTATACCCAGTGCCTTCTAGTGAAAACGTTTCATCAGTAACTGAGTGTAACTCAGCCAGACTGTTTTCATAAACTGTATACTCACAATGATTCCCAGCAGAGGTCGTTGATACCTCTCAAGAGAGAGAGAGTACCCCTTTCCTGTATTCACAGTACATACTATCCCAAATCAGATTACTAAGCCAATAAAATATCCAATTTACTAAACTCTCTTTCAATGAGCCAACCAGTGTTGTTGTATCTTTTGGCTTTTCCTGGTTAGGGGTCGCCACAGCAGAACTCCGGTCCGCTAATGATTGGCAGTAGATTTTTACATACCGAGTTGCCAGCCTTGATGCACAACCTTCAACGAAGGTACGCCCATTCACGCATGTCTCCACATCAAGACGCTTTAGCTGAGAATCGAACAGGACAACGTCTTACTGTGAGGCGACAACGCTACCGCAGCACCACCACCGCAATATTAAATTATAATAGTTTAGAGTAAAGTAGTCGTCCTTAAAAAAGCGCCAGTACCAACAGTCATACCAATGTTATAAAGATGCCCATCATTAGTAAAATAAGACATCAGCAATGAGGATTTGTAAATTAACAAATGTAAACTCTGTACCTTTAAAAAAGATCTTATTATACATGCCAAACAGTACTGCAATTTAACAGGAAAAAGGAAAGAAAATATTTCATATAAATAGACTTGACAGAAAAAAAACTAACTGCATCAGTTATTTCCATTTACTTATTGTATATAAATGAATGAAACCTCCTGATGAAAATAAATCCCAACAAGTCAACGATCCAGAAATTTTTGTTTTAACTTTCTCCTCATATTAGACTTTCCCCAAGTCTGAATAATCCCTTACAAAAGGGAAAGAAAAGGGCACTACCATTCTGGTTTAGCACTCTCCACTGAGGTTATAAAGATTTTCCAAGTTTATTTTGTAGTCAGTAACAAAACAGAAGGAAAAGGACAGCAGCTCTAGCTCAATACACTGCACAGAGGTCAGAGGGATCTCTCACACCCAAATAACATCCCAGATAGAAGAAAGGAAAGGATAACATTAAGTACTCTCCAGGGAAGTTAGAGATTTTGAACAGAAGTCAAAACTTTTTCCTTTTAAAAAAAAACCGGCTCCATTTAAATGTGAAAAAGTTGGAGGGAAACTGGGAGCAGTAGCAGCCACCCTGGAAGAAGCCTGTAAAGCATCAAAACCACACTGCAAAGAATGCTTACCAACTTGGTCTGAAGCATGCACTAAATCCTGAAGCTCCTTACATTCAATACCTTCAGCTAAAGCATCTACTTTACATTTCAATTGGCCCAGCAAATAATTTTGATGCGGAGCATATGAAACTGACAATTCAAAGCTCTCATAGCCAAAGTGGAAGAGGTATACAGTTTCTTACTCCCACCTATCCAGGGCCCTAGCATCCTTGTCCAGAGGAACTGGATTTCTAACCACAGAAGCCCTAACCCTTTGGGGCCTTGAGTAATAGTTTCTGGATCAGCCCTAGGACTCTTATACAAGTACTTGTGAGCTTCCGAACCCTGTAGTATCTATCTGGTTTAACCGGGCAGGAGGCAGAGAATCTGGGTTAAGGGCAGCCTCAGAAAAACACATCCTGAACAACATCCAGTACAGGGGAATAGCCAGGGCCTATGCTGAGGCAAAAACAAGAATTCCCTTAGTCTTTTACGAGAATCAGAATAATCCTGGCCCTCCCATTTGAAATGTTCCTCATGGAATGCAAAGTCTCAGAGAAAGAAAAATCTTCTGAGGGGACGAGAGGAGTAGAGTCCTCAGCCTCGAATCAGAATAAGGAGGAAATCCTGAAGTTCTTCTACAGAGGAATCTGACTCATTGGAAGACTGAACCAAACCCTCCAACTCTGTCTCTACCCTGGGCCTCTTAGGGGGCATAGAACCCCTAATTAAAAGTAATCAAATCTTCAGCCATCTTTAACATGTGCTTTCTAGGAGCTGGACCCTGGGACTAGCACCAGCAGAGCAGACTTAGACTTAGAATGGGCTCTGCTCTGAGAAGGAGGAGGCCTAATTACCCTATGAGGGGAGGGAACCACTGACATTAGAGAAGCACCTCAGCCTGGCCTAACACAGACAAGCCACTTCCTGCAGTAACAAAGGCCCCTTGAGACTCTGGTAAACCTTCAGGAAGGAGCCATGAGAAGTAGCCAGTGGTACAGAACCGCGTCCGAGTGGACGCCTCATCTGTTTGGACCGCAAAGACTTTTCTTTAGCTTTCTTAGAAGAACCAGTCGCCGGAGAATCTGACGGCATGTTATAATTACAACGTTTGCAAACACCAGCCTAGCACAGTCCAATGGACGCTTAATAGCACGCTTGTTAAAAGTAACACAAAAGCGACACCCAACAACGCTGTGCTCAGGCCCTAAACAAGGAATGCAGAGTGAATGGTAATCCCTATGAGGAATCTGTTTCCCACAAGAAATACAGTTATTAACTTTGTCTGACATCCGTCAATACTGAGGCAAGAAAGACAAAAAGTGTCCTACGGGTATTTAGCCCAACTTGGTCTCGGTCTGAAACTCGAAAACCGACAATTCCAGAACGCCAAACGGCACTTGCAAATGCTGCTTCTGCTTAGGACCACGCGGCAAGAAAGACTGAGGTTATGGCGTCGGTCATGCGCATTTGTACTGGCAGCGCATTGATGTCAGTCTCGGCGCCGATGACCGGCGCGTTCTAGCCCTTTGGTATTCGGGCCGATGGTGGACAGCGGAATACCCATATGTCAGGACTGCAGCAATGGGAGACGAAGAACATCCACCATCACCCCTACTTCTGCTGATCTTACAGCAAATTCCCTTCTCTGCACTTAACCAGTGGCACACTCAAATGCAACCACACATATACATTTCCGTAACATCTGTCTCTTTCTCCCACACACATACACACACACACACACACACACACACACACACACACACACACACACACACACACGGGCTACTGTCATCTTTACACTTGCATCCCAGTAAACACGTTCATGATACAAAAGAACACACAAAATCTCTGACAGCTACTCAAACTACAGCATCTAAGTGTCATAGATTGACAAAAGAGAGGAGAACCAACAAAAAGAATGAATGATTTCTGTTTATGCAGGAAGAATTATCAACAAGCCTAACTGCCATTGTATGTATCTGTAACTCTATTATCTATCTGTCTATCTATCTATAACATATATATTTAAGACTATGGAAGCAGTGGTGGTAGTAGTAGTTATAAAAAGTGCACACTTTATTCTGTACATCCATAAGGGAAACAAAAAATGCTAGCTTGCTTGGTTTTCAAAACAAACAAAAACAGTTGTACTAGCAGTTTGCTGTTCTTAAAACCAAAGTCCAAAGCTGCAGGTCTTTCCTGGGCCCAGATTCCAGCTCTAAGTAATTTCATCATATTACTTGCTCCTTTTTGTTTCCCAGGAGTTGGCTTATTTCTCATTGCAGTTGTAGACCTAGAAGCAGACACTTCAGTTTTTAACAGTATGTCATTAATTAATAAGTGTTCTACTAAAGTTACCAGCTTAGACCTCATGGGTCACTTTGCATTACTCATTTTTTATATACTAGGCAAAGCTGTTTTAAAGCTTTCTACATTAAAATGTCAAAACTTTTTAAATTACTGTTGCTGCCAAGTTCTAGACATAGCTTTAAAATATTTTAAGTCATGCAGTTTGTGCTGTTACTTGTTTATCACCATTAAAAGTTCAGTTATAAAATGTTATTACTTGCAGTTATGAATTTCTCTGCATGTCTGTATGCATATTCAATGCCTCTTCTGTCAACTGTGGTAACAGAACATTTACACAGGCTGATGGTCCCAATTCTCCATGGTGACATAATGCTCAAGCATCACCAACTAAGATTCCAAATCATCCTCCTTGTTAAGGTTTTTTCATGCGGGCACATTCTTGGGATTAGCAACTACAATGGCCTGCACATTCACTTGTTGCTGTAGTTAGCATCATCTCCTGGTCAGTTTCAGTCTTATCCTCAACCAGCATTTCCAAAACATCTTCCATGATTGTTAAAATCGATAAAAAACAAACAGAAAACAAAGTCCTTCATTTTATTAAAAACCTCACTCGGCAAATTGTGCATTTGATATACTTAAACACTGGCTTCCCATGATTTTACTTGCCTTTATCAATACCCAGTGCCTTCTAGTGAAAACGTTTCATCAGTAACTGAGTGTAACTCAGCCAGACTGTTTTCATAAACTGTATACTCACAATGATTCCCAGCAGAGGTCGTTGATACCTCTCAAGAGAGAGAGTACCCCTTTCCTGTATTCACAGTGCATACTATCCCAAATCAGATTACTAAGCCAATAAAATATCCAATTTACTAAACTCTCTTTCAATGAGCCAACCAGTGTTGTTGTATCTTTTGGCTTTTCCTGGTTAGGGGTCGCCACAGCAGAACTCCGGTCCGCTAATGATTGGCAGTAGATTTTTACATACCGAGTTGCCAGCCTTGACGCACAACCTTCAACGAAGGTACGCCCATTCACGCATGTCTCCACATCAAGACGCTTTAGCTGAGAATCGAACAGGACAACGTCTTACTGTGAGGCGACAACGCTACCGCAGCACCACCACCGCAATATTAAATTATAATAGTTGAGAGTAAAGTAGTCATCCTTAAAAAAGCGCCAGTACCAACAGTCATACCAATGTTATAAAGATGCCCATCATTAGTAAAATAAGACATCAGCAATGAGGATTTGTAAATTAACAAATGTAAACTCTGTACCTTTAAAAAAGATCTTATTATACATGCCAAACAGTACTGCAATTTAACAGGAAAAAGGAAAGAAAATATTTCATATAAATAGACTTGACAGAAAAAAAACTAACTGCATCAGTTATTTCCATTTACTTATTGTATATAAATGAATGAAACCTCCTGATGAAAATAAATCCCAACAAGTCAACGATCCAGAAATTTTTGTTTTAACTTTCTCCTCATATTAGACTTTCCCCAAGTCTGAATAATCCCTTACAAAAGGGAAAGAAAAGGGCACTACCATTCTGGTTTAGCACTCTCCACTGAGGTTATAAAGATTTTCCAAGTTTATTTTGTAGTCAGTAACAAAACAGAAGGAAAAGGACAGCAGCTCTGGCTCAATACACTGCACAGAGGTCAGAGGGATCTCTCACACCCAAATAACATCCCAGATAAAAGAAAGGAAAGGATAACATTAAGTACTCTCTAGGGAAGTTAGAGATTTTGAACAGAAGTCAAAACTTTTTCCTTTTAAAACAAGTTGCTAGAGTACACAGGCAGTTCCATTTCATGATGAAGTAATACAGCTTGTGAGGGAAACGGTGAGCATTGCAGCAGTAAACAATTCCATAATTTTAAATCAGTTGTAAATGTTACACATGTAATGAAACACACAGCTGTTTACATTTTTAAATCTGTGAAACTACACATCATCTGACATTTCTAACCCTTCTTGTATATAAACAAGTTTTTTTAAGAGACCCCACTCCCCCATCATACCTCTAAATCTCTTAGCACTAAAAATCCGGATAAAGCCAAAACTAATGGGGGGACAAAGCCCTTAAAATAGGAACACATTTTAAATATTGCCCTAATAAACTCTGAGAGTTGCTAGAATAAAAGGTACAGTAAACTGTCAGTTAACCGGCACTCATGGGGATTGGTAGATGCCGGATAATTGTAGTTTCTGGTTGCTTGACAGTTACTATTAAATATAGGCCTGACTAATACTGTACCCTGTACTATTTGTTTGGTTTGTCTTGTTCTCAGGGTGGGGAGATAGGGAATTTATTCCGATCTTCCTTTTTAAAACTCTAAATACGTAAGGTATGTTTCTACGGGGGGGGGGGGGGGACAGAAAGTGCAACACATGAACACTGTACTGTATTTCTTCAATTTTTTTTTTCTGCCAGTTGCTTGAGAGTGCTGGTTGCTTGAGTTCCAGTTAACTGAGAATTTACTGTATTGTGTTACCATGCATTTTCTGAAGGATATGAAGACAGAAACTCAAATGTCTGTCATTATTTAGTGAATTCAGTCCTCACTGATTTGCCACAGTAATCCAGAAAAAACACACATTTTATGAGGAACAGAACAAAACCATGAGACGAAAATCTGGACATTTTGTGAAATTCTGGACAGTTGAAAGGTATCCCCCCAATAAACATGTCCTGGAAGGAAATTAAATTTCCATGGATAAATCACATAATTCCCTTTCTTGGAAGACCTTGTACATTGTTACTATCAGAGTAAAACAATTTTGGCATCTTCACCTAGCATCAGTTTGTCATCTTAGTAGTTATCTCTGCACTTTTAGTTGGCCATTTGGTCCCTGTGTCTATAGGGTATTCCAGTAGTTAGGCACACTCTGGATTAACAGTGAACATGTCTCCAGTGCCTTGTAATGTTTGTCTTTTCCCAGTTAGGAAGTCGCTACAGTAGAACTCTGGTCCGCTAATGATTGGCAGTAGATTTTTATGGTGCTGAGTTGCCAGCCTGACACCCATCCTTCAGCAAAGACACACCCATTAACGCATGTCTTTTGGAGGCCACTCGACCACAGGGAGGACATGCAGACTCCACACAGAAGGCACTCCAGCCGGGAATCGAACAGGAGAACCTCTTGCTGTGAGGCAATAAAGCTACCGCTGTACCACCATGGCTTCCTTCTCTAGTGCCTTGTAATGATACCTTGTAATGCTACTCAGATTTCCCAAACCTAAGTAGGGAATAGGTGCTGTAACAGCACTGCCTTATTTGCTAAAGTATTAGATTGAATTTCGCTGAGAATGTCTAGCATAAGATCCCCTCTAACTCTTCCTGTAAACAATGCAGATACTTAGTACCAATGACTCCTTTTCATTGTAGGGCATTGTCATGTTAATACAGTAAAGTCCGTGTTTTTTCTTACTGTTTGTTAGCACCACCACATAATTAAGATCGTTTATCTTTCTTAACAGTAAAAGGCCCCTCCCATGCTACTTGAAGCTTATTTTATAGAACAGGAATAAGTACCATTACCTTTTGTTCATCTGTAGATGTTTATGCGCTTGCTGCCCAGTCATACCAAGCTGTTTCATGCTGCTATGGTCATGCTAGGTGCTCTTGTGCCAACCCTGTGAGCTCCCAAAATTTGTTTCTGAAATTTAGTGAATATTCCACAACATACACTTTGTGGGACTCATCCTCACCCTCCCACTCATCATCAATTCAGTCTATAGGGCCCCTGACCCTCTGACCATAAAGTAACTCAAAACAGGTGAGTGGGTCTCACATAAACTTAGTCCTTCTAACTGTCATAATTTCCCAGGGAAAACATGACTTACTGAAAAAAATATAACCAAGCATTTGCCTCCTTTTTTGTCTCAACAGAGGACAAAGGTCCTACCTCAGGGTACCTAGTTGCATAGTCTTCAGCCACCAAGATATGTGTATGTCTTACCTGCAGTGTTTGCAGTACTAATAGGCGCCATGATATCCATGGTTGCCCTTTGAAAATGTTCTCCATTATCAAGCAAAGGCCCCAAAGTAGCTTTAACCATGTCTGCTTATCTGCCATCCTTTTGGCATTGCTCGCATGTCTTATGTGTCTTTGTCATGTCTTCTACATTTCTTAGCCAATAAAATTGTTGCATAAGCCTCCTCTTTGTATGTTTTATGCTTAGATGTCCTGAATTCATTTTCCAGTACAGACACTACAGTGCAGCATAACAAAGTTGCTTTACTTTTGAGTGCACCCTTCCTCAGGTGAGACATTAAATCAATGTTCCATTTGCCTGTAGCTGGTGGTAGCTCAGAGTCAGGGGGATGTAAAAGATCCCATGGCACAACTGTAATTGAACTACTGAGTTTTATAAAGCTAATAAAGGAAGTGAAGGTAAAATCTTTGAAAAGAGAAGGAGAAAACTGTACAGAAGTAAATTAAATTTGTAGGAACAATGCATGCAGAACAATGTTCAGTAGGAGGAGGAGTGAAGTTTAGGGGAAAGCAGGAATTGAACAATTTATGTAATGTTGAAATGAATAAACATTCTTAATAAGAAAACATATGTAGACTGCATGACAATAGCAATAGAAATATTATTGTGGTTTATTTACCTTTTTAATGGTGTATGCATAGTTATGTCACTATCTAAAATGTGATGATTTAATAAAGATGATAAAAAAGAGCAAGGGAATTTCTCCTGGTGCTCTGACCAACTTTCCTATAGTTGTATAAATACCACCTTGTGTTTCCCCTGAAAAGTGCTCACCAGCTTAGTGAGACTAATCCAGTCAACAAAGCATACATCATTACAATGAATAACATTTGCCAAGATGTCATCAAAAACTGCCACCTGTTTGCCCCCTTGTCCCTATTCTCAATCTAAATGAATTTCTGCCAATGACAACTGAAAAGTTGCTCCTGCTCCAGCTAACTGGAGTGAATTGCCCAGGAAAGTAATGATCCCAACAATTTCAGGCTTACTACAATTATGTCTGATGCAGTACCCCTTTAACTAATAATATATTCACCCTGTAAATGGATTGAGTGTAGCTCCTTGTGGTAATCTGAACCAATTGCAATGTCAGTAGAAGCAACCACTGCTGTAGTATAGATTGTACAACTCCTTCACATTTGGTTAGACTGTAAACATGTAAACCCACGACCTTGTACTGGAACCAGTGATTTCCCCTTTACTTGTGAAACCTGATATGATAGTGTAGATTGCCTCTAAGCGTTCCCTAGTACCCATGTGTATTAGTAGAAAAACCCATTTTGTAGAGTTGTACCATGCTTGCCAAACAGAGGTCTCCCATTGTTACCTATCCCTTCTGCTGAGGCATGTTCCCATTCTGCAAAGCAGATCCTAATCTTCAGGCAGAGTGCTGAGTTTTCGCTCCCTAATCAGAAGGTCAGGTCTGCCAATGTTTTAAAAGTGGTAACTTGACATCCACTCACCCACCCATGGAAGTAAGTGTTTATTTCTGCAGTGAAATCATTGATACTGTCCTCATGTTTTCTTCTATGTTTAATCATATATAAAAGACACTGAATTTCTCCCCCCAAGCTACTCTTGCCTGAGAGTCGATCGACCCAACAAGAGAGGAGGAGGAGTAGCAATACTCTTCCCTAGAAATTACACATTAATTCCATACTCAAAACCAACACCCAACTTCTCCCCAGCCAAAGTACTAATCTCTATATTAAAACTTACCAACCATAAAAACATTTGCATAATTGCTCTTTATATTCCTCCAGGAAACAGCATACCAATATTAGAAAACATACTTGCCTGGACTTCCCAAAATATAGATAATAAAATCATCATTCTAGGTGATGTAAATATCAATTGGCTAGATATAGTCCACAACAACCCCTCAAAAAACATAAATCTTTACAACTTCTCCCAACTAATTGAAGACATCACCAGACCTCACAAAAATTACAACTGGGGCTCCATAATAGACTGGATATTAGTGTCCCACCCTTTCAATGTCATCAGTGCAGGCATACTACCTAATACCATTAGTGACCACCACCCAGCATATATCATACGCAAAACTACTCCAACCACAGGCTAGCACCAATACAAATCTACCAGAAATTTTACTAAGTTCCAATCATCCATATTTAATGAAATCTTAGCTAAAGTAAATTGGGAACCCCTCAAATCCCTACCACTTAATGAGGGTGTTGAATTCTTTAACTCAACATTTCTAGTCATCCCAAATAAGCAAGCACCCTCCCACCAAAAATGAATAAAACATAACCATGCATGGTGGCTCTCAAATTCCACCAAAGAAGTAATGTCCACAAGGGATAAAATCTGGAAATCATGGCAGAAAAACAAAGACCCTACAACTCTAATACAATACAAACAACTCCGTAACCAGGCAAAATGTCTAATAACCAATGATAAAAAAGCTCACTGCCACCACCTACAAAGCCAACATAAAAATAATCCCCAAAAAGTCTGGTCCTCCATCAGCCAGCTATTGCACCCAGGGTCTCAAAGCAAGCCATCCCCTGACCCACAAAAAACTCCCACTGAACTTGCTACCCTCTTCAATTCCTACTTCATTGACAACATAGCTAACCTAGCCGCCACCTTTCCTACAGTTAACACCACCACCACCAAGACAGCTGATGACCAAGTCATCTCAGAAAACAAGTCTACCCTTAACCCTAACCTAAAATTCTTCCCCATACCCACCAGCACAATAAAAAAACTTTTACTTAAGCTAAAACCCTGTACTCTGGCCCCTGACAATCTTCCCCCACACATCCTGCAGTTAACAGCAAACTCTATAACTTATCCCATCAGCATACTCATTAACAGATCAATTAAAGAATCCCTTGTCCAAGACAGCTTGAAAAAAACATTCATTCTCCCCTTACACGAAGGTGGCACCAACACAAACACCACAAACTTTCGACCCATAGCACTTCTTTCAGCCCTCTCTAAAATACTGGAAAACTGCATCCATGCCCAACTCCTCAACCACCTGCATGAAAATCAAATTTTATCACCCGCTCAGCATGGTTTCAGACCAGGACACAGCACCACTACCGCCCTCCTATCCTTCCTTGATACAGTTAACTGGGCACAGGATTCTGGTAAAATAATTGCTTCACTTTTCCTTGACCTCTCCAAAGCTTTTGATACCATTTCCCACACTATCCTCCTCTCTAAACTATCCACCCTCCATATTTCTCTTCCTACCCTACAGTGCTTTAACAGCTATCTCTCCAATAGGCAGCAATCCACCAAATGGTAACAGTCTTACTCTCCCTTCCTCAGTACTTCCACAGGGGTACCCCAAGGCTCCATACTTGGTCCTCTCTTATTTAGCATCTTTATTAACAACTTTCACACCACTCTCCCACAATGCTCAGTAATCCAGTATGCTGATGACTCTACAATAATATGCACTGCAAATTCCAGCTCTGAACTTCCAGCAAATTACCCAGAATGCCCTCACATCTACTGAATCTTGGATGCTTAACAATCATCTTGCCCTAAATCCAAAAAAAAAAAAAAAAAAAAAAAAAACTAAACTAAACTAGTAATTTTTACTCCTAGGAAAACCACTCCATTTGATAAAAACTCTTCACTATACAAGCCCAAGACAATACCACTATAGAAGTTGTCCCACACACTAAATTACTAGGCATTATTATAGATGAAAACCTTAACTTTGACCTACACATAAACAATAACATCAAAAAAAGATACCAAAAGCTGGGAATGCTCTACAGGCACCAACACTTTCTTAGCCTCTCTACTAGACAAACCCTTGTAACTACCTTTTTATTACCCTCTCTCCTTTATGGTGCCCCTCTCCTCACTAATATCCAAAATTCTACAAAATCTAAACTTGCTATGTGTTACAACAGAATAGCAAAATTTGCCACCAAGGCCAAATTCTCATCCCACCACTGTAAGTCACTGAAACAATTAGGGTGGCTGGAACTCCCCCACCATTTCTCATTCACCCAACTAACTACTGTGCACAAAATAAGCTACAGACCCACAGACTGTCCTGCTCTCTCAACTCTACTTGCCAAACACCATCCCAGCAGGCATCTAAGATGTGAAAATTATCTATTTCTAAAAGTAGAAAAGCCCACTTTACCTGCTGGTCAACTCCTCTATTCCTTCACCGTCGCCAAACTATGGAACTCACTTCCACCGTCTATAAGAAACACAGGCAGCACCACCACCTTCAAACAAATACTGAAAAATCCTCTCAACTCTTCCTGGCTATGTTCCTGCTCTATAACCTAACCTCTTCACTCTCCTTATATGATTACTAAACTCCTATGTCTTTTGCTACTAGTGACTGATGATACTTTCTCCATATTCATTTTTATCTTCACTTGTTTATACTGGTACAATAATACTGATTAATATATCTCTGTTTATACCACTCAATTCATTGAATTCTGCTTTAATGTATATTTTCTGTATATATTACTGTAATCAAACAAACTAGATTCCTGCTTTTATGTATATATTCTGTATATGTTACTATATTTACTATCTGTAACACTGTTTCTACTTCTGTACTAATTAAAGTTTATATTTTTTCTGTATCTCGTTGGAGCTTTTCTACCCGGGCCTCCACTGAAAATGGGCTCTTTTAGGCCCAGTGGACTTTCCTGGTAAACAAATGCAATAAACTAAATCAAATAAAAACACATTCTAAAAGAGCACACTTTACTGTAGCCAACACAGATAGAATCTGACATGTAACTAACATCATGCTTAGTTTTACTTGTGAACAGAAGGAGTTAAAAACCTCACCCATTGTCCTTGGTCAGTTTGATTCTGATTACAAATGATTTCAAATGCCCAAGTGAAACTATTAAAGTCAGCCCCATTAAAAAGAAAATAATTTAGTACCTGCCAGGCTGTTTCCACGTTCAACAGGCTGAACTTGATTGTACACAAACTAGATCTTGTCATCTTTATGTAAATTAGTATGTAGTAGTCTTTTTGATTTGTAGTCTTTAATCAGTTTTACAACTAACAACTTTGAATGTCTGTACTTTCTCATTTAGCCAGCATCCTAACCCCTTTGATTAAGAAATACATTAACTTATTTGCAATGTATGCTGCCGTACATTTTACTGTGAGGCTACAAGGGTACACACAGTTGGTGATGACTGATTTGCGGGATGTAAAAGTTCAGTTTACAAGTCCACACTGCTGCAAACAAAAAATATGATGAATCCATATGACTTGAATCCTGTCATTGTCATCAGAACATCTTTAATTGCTTGTCTATCAGCTGTGGGGAGGAGAGAGAAAAAGGCTATCTTAAAGGCCATCAGCGTCTTTTTGCTATTTTGTGACCTTCTTTCAGTGATGTCACCTGTCTCAAGCATGAATATATTCCTTTGCTTGTGTAAGTAAAGAGAGCATTCTTTTGCTGTTAGCATTTTAAAATAATCTAATTCAGTATTTGCTGGTTCTGTGTTTTTCCCTTTTTCAGTTTCTTTTCTGTCACTCATGTACGTTTAATAACCAACATAAACATAAGTGTTACAGAGCCTATTTTTTTCTGTTTTTCTTTTCCTAGTTCTGAAGATATGTTTGTAAATACAGTGATCGTTTGTGTTTTGTCAATAGTTAATCTTATAAACTTATTTCATACGTTATCCGTCCTTTGATTAGTCAGTGCTGATTTATGCCTTTATTTTACTAATCCTGCTATTGTTTTCATTTATATACAGTCATAAGAGGAAGGGATTAATCAGAGCATAAGAAAAAAAAAGGTAAAAACATGAGTGGAGAATCAGAGGTATAGGTACAAATAAATGATACCGTAAAATAAAATGGAAAACAGGATGAGAGGGAATTTCCCATTCCCATTTTCAGGCACTAAAGAGCACAAACGTCTCTACCTGGCTGGCAGGTATATACATCCTCACTATCCCTGCATAACCTGTGTCTGGGATTTTGTTGTGTACTTGTTGAAATTCCAAGGGTTATAGTAACCATCATTTGAATAGAGGAAGTAACAGTACAAATGGTGATACATATGTACTAAGTGTATTCCCACTTAGGGTTACCACCTGTCCCACTTTGCGAGGGACAGTCCCTCATTGGGCAGTTATGTCCTGCAAAATATTTGAAAAATGGGCAAATGTCCTGAGATTTTAGGACAAAAATATCTCCTATATTTTCTTTAATAGTTGCATAAAACAGTTATTTTCTATTTGAAACACCTAAATGTTATAAGAAACACCATAAGCAACTCTAATGCTATAAGAATAAGCTTTTATTTTGACAAAAAAGTGAAGCTTTGTCCTTTGTACTGACTGTGGGTATGTTTTGCACTACAAAATCTGATATTGCTACAAAAAATGTCCCACTTTGGGCATTTGAAAAGGTGGCAACCCTGTTCCCACTTCCCTGTGATACAGTAATTTCAGCATTAGTGTATTTCAATAACAGGGGCATGGGAGGCCAACCCACCCATGTCAGGGATGAGGTTGCAAAGCCCGTTTGCAAAAAAATGCTTTAAAGATATAATAGTGTGTTTCAGAATTTTGCTTCTCTTTAAACAATTTGTTTTTTTTTTAAGTGTGAAATGACTTGCAAGATTCGGTCTTATACTTGAGAAGGAGCTGTGGTTGATATCACTGCACTGACTTTTATCCACCAGCAGTCAAGGCTGCATTTACTCATACTTCTCAACCTCTAAGAGCAAGAAATCTGGACAAAGCCATAAATAATGGGGGGACAAAGGCCCAAAAATAGAGACACTTTTTAAATACTGTTCTTACAAACTTAGGAAGTTGATAGACTAACAGGTTTTGCATCAGCATGAATTTTCAGGATATGAAGTCTGAAACCCAAATGTCTGACTTTATTTTCTGACTTCAACCCTCAATGATTTGCCAGAAAACCACAATTTCATGTGAAACAGACCAAAAATATTTTCTGCAAAAATCTGCACAGTTGAGAGGTATGCATTTACTTTGCCAGCCCTTTTGTACACAAAATATCTTAGAACATCTCCATTCTACTGTCTTATACTTAAAGCCGTATTACTCCCATACTCATGACCTAAAAATGTGACTTCTCAGCAGCTAGGCAGGACAATTAATTTGCTGGTTGATATAAAGGTCTCAAGGCCTTGTTATCATCATAGGTTTTCCCCTTTAACGTTTGTTATTGTCTTAGCAGCAGCCTGGTCCCTACATAAGCCCACACAGCGGGTTAGCAAATAAATGGGGAGGAGAAGGTAGTGCACAGCAGACAGACAGACAGCTTTGAAGCTGCTAAGCATATCATGTACAGAAGGGACTTGCAGTGCCATAGCTGTCTCGCTCTTTCCTTTAAGCAGTGTCCATCTTCTGAATTGCTGTACCAGCTACCTCTCGTCATGTTTAATCTGATCATCCCTTGTGTCTTTTATTAGAAAACTCTGGCATCAAGTCAAAAAACCACTTAGCAAGCAAGACTTTTACTTGTACATATGAGCTGTGTTGAATCAAAAGAAAATTCATGATCAGTTTGTCTCTTTATGTGTAGAGCATTTTTAACTTAGTGGTCAAAGTCAGAGTTTCCTTTCTTTGTGTTCTAGTGATTGTTGCCATATTTCTGCTGCTTTTTTTAAAAATATTCAAGTACTGTGTGACTCATTCCTTCATTGCAGAACTTGTTTGTCACTGTTACCACACTTAGAGTTACAAAACTAGTCTCATCCACATTTTAGGCCAAACTTTAGATGACACTATTCGTACAACTGACCATAAGAGTGACCTCATCAACATTTTGTAACGAATGTGTAACTAACTGCATACTTGTGCTGATAACCTATGTTATATCAAACTAACACTACATAATAGTAGTATACTGTAATAAGTATGCAAAGCCAGAGGTGTCATCACTGTTGTAATTTTCTTGTTACATTGCTGCATCCTTATGGAGCTGCACATACATATGTAGCTGTAAAAGCACCACATACACTGTTCTTCCTCTTGTTTTAAGTCTATAGCCAAGGAGTCACATTAGGGAATGGTGTAAAAATATTCAAATTTGGTTACAATCAGAATACATACATACATGTACACATGAACGTGCGCGCGCACACACACACACACACACACACACACACACACACACACTGTAATGGTACTTTGATGTTAGTATCTGTTTTCAGTCAGTTCTATCCTTAGACTAAAAACAGAGGGCTATTTGTAATAATTTTGCTGCTACACTTTATATTGTTATGGAGTCTATGGGTTAATGTCTGGGTTTTACATATCTAGTATGTGAATGTGTAACTTTAACTAAATTTGTATTAGTTTTAATTAATTGATGATGATGTCAGTAATTATGTATGCTAATTTTGTAGGGACTGAGAGTATTTATTGGGACAGTGTTTCACAGCATCTGTACTGAAGTGCTCCACCTTAGCACTATGTTGTGGGTGTCCATTCTTCTTGAGCTGTGAACTTGGTCAAACATTACTCTTTCAGTATTTCACTCTCTTGAAGTCAGTGTTAGGCCTTCCAGTAGCTAGGTACTTTAATTTGGACTTTGTGTTGTCTGCTCATGATATCTGCTGTATATCAATGTGCATAAAAGACAATGGTGTGATCAAGCATATGAAATGTTTTCTACTGGTTGCATTTTTTTCTGAACATGTCTCAGAAATGTTGTGGCTCATAGGTCCGAGAACATGTGGCGCTGTTTAAAGTAATGCCTAGATCACATATCTGTACACAGCATGTTTAGAGGTATGAGCACTTCCACAGAATCAACTTTGTATGACTGTAGAAGCAATAGCTGAAAATGAGCTGCATTTTTTTTTTTTTTATGTGTAAAGAGGTGTGTACATTTTTAATCATATGTGGCTGTTAACAGTATTGGGTTTTAGTATCAAACTCGAATTTCTGACTTCACCCCTGACCAGGGGCCCTGTACTCAAGGTCATTTGACTTGGCTGCCATTTGGCTACACTCTAGATGTTTGCTAGCACATGCTGCCCCACACTAATGCTTCTGACTTGACTTCTCACATAGTTGCAAAAGCTTATCGTTTTCTACTTCTGATTGTCACCTTTAATAAATCCAAGTCTGACCTCAGGTTTTGACCTGAGAACAACATCACTGGTGTTTTATTAGTGGTTAAGAGAAGTGTATTTTTGATATGTGACAAGAAATTTGTCGGCCTTGTATTCCAGTAGGCTTGTTGCCTGGGCTTCTTACCTTAAACCTTTTAATCGATGTGTTTGCTGGCTCCTTCCTGGCTGAATGATGTTCAGCAGATGATAATTGCCTGATGCTGTTTAATGTTGTCAAGTTTTTGCACTCTCCTGAGGTACATTGTCGTCTCTTATCATTATTGGCGTTGTACTCACTGCAGACTATTCATTTTGAATATTGCCCATGATACTGCAGCAGTCATCCCTGTGCTGGTTGATTCCATGCATGCTGTTTCTGACCACTTGGACTTTGTGTCTGTTCTGCGGCAGCTAGAATGCCAAGTTTAAGAACAGTTCACAAATCATTGTGTGAACCTTGTTGTTGTGCTGATGACTGTTCTCAGGGTTGCACTGGTTCTTGTGGTGGTGCATATTGAACTATGCAGTAACCAGTACAGTTTACTGTTATAACCTGACAGTGCTTTATTAATACTTGGCCACCATACAAAACTTAGATCAAGCAACTTCATTTTCACTATCCCAAAATGATTCTGTGTAAATTCTCCAGTGCTGTTGATTGTTCAGGCAGGAACTGGCAGTCCCAATCCACACAATAACAGGATTCCTCAGCGTATTGTTAGGTATCCCTTCCTTTGCTGTAGATACAGGCAAAGTAAATTAGTATCTTTCAAGCCAACTTTTTACAACAGTCCAATTATGCTTGGTAGGACAGAATCTTTTCTTGTCTCCCTTGGGATAAGATTGTTTTTACCAGTAAATGTTCAGTGACTGTGGTGTACACAACTAAAAGAAAGTTTGGCTGTTCTACTGCCTCCCATAGCAAAGGTCATAGACTGTTAAACCATGCTGATTAGTTTGTTTGAGCTCAACACTTTATGAATGTGCTCTTTGACTAGGGTCTATATTGAATGTTCGAACATTCAAATTCCGAATCTAATATGGTCTACACCATATGACTGGATTTTTGAATGTTCGAACGGTGTAACGGAGATATCCTTAAGGGAAGATTTCCCTTTTCTGCACTGTAGTGCAATCTCGAAGTTGGTATATTTAAAGAGCGGGGGGGTGTGGGGGGTGTGGACAGGGGCTTGCCCCCTGCTTAAAAGCTTCAGGTAGGTGTTTTGTGTACTTTATTTATTTTAAATAGATATTTGGACTTTTGAAAGTTCAGTCATATGGTGTCGACCCCCTTTGACCAGTGCTGTAAATGTGTTAATAGTTATCAGTGATACATCATTTCTAGACTAAAAATAGACATTAAAAACTAGTAATTTGTTACCAATGTACATTTTTTACTGTAAATCTCTTTACCTCCCAGGCCAGTGCAGGGTTGTTTTGTGTTGGTCTGTGATGACTAACCTCCCTTGAGCTCTGCTACTGGATATGCCTTGAAAATGAGATCTACAGCATGTGACAAGCGACATTTTTTATTTTTCTTTTTTATACAGTAGGATGTACAAGTGCTGATTTAAAGCCCTGCTTTTAGCTGTGGTTATTTTGCACCTGAAACAAGGCTATTTTGTTCTCCCCTGCTGATAGAACAAGCTACTACTGCTCTTGTTTTTGTCTAGAGTTAATATTGGTTACATAGCAGTGCTAACCTTTACTGGCATGTTTACTCTTGTGGTCTTCTTTAAACATATGATTGTGGAAGCCACTATTGTGTTGTGCTGACCTGTGGCACGACTAACCTGCCTTGAACTTTGTTTACAAAACTGACTTGAAAACAGTCCAAAACATCTGGGAAATAACCTTTTTCTTGTTTTAGTAAGTAAAATGTGCTGACTGAAAACCCTCTCTTGTGCTGTGGTAATTTTGCATCTAAAACTTGTCCAGCTGGCTGTTCCCTGTGAGAGAGAAGGTTACTGTTGCTGTTGTTGCTTCTTGGCTGAATTACAGTTGGTTACATAACAGTGATTTTATTGTCTGTGTAGTCTTGTTGTGTGCTCTAAACCTTTCCATGTTGGTGGTCACAGCAGCTCTGTTGTGCTTGGCTGTGACAAAACCAACCAGTTTTGACCTCTGCTACCAGATTTTACATGAAAAACATTTTCACAGCATCTAGGAAGTGGTGCACTTGGTGCAGTAGTTTTATGCAATACTGTACTAGACTGCTGCCACCTGACTGTGGCTGGTTGAGTGTGATAGCAGTTTCTGGCACCTTTTGTCTGATAGTGACATTGGATGTAGTATTACTTGTTCCCTGTGGTATATTTCTGAACTGTGGATAATTACCCTGCTATATTGCTGTGTTACTTCTACTTTTCTGCACTGTATTCTCCTCATAAAATCATGTAACATTTTGCCTATTATGTTAACCACCATGTGAAGTCTTGGAGGCAGTTATATCTATGACTTCTGAATTATTGTCCTGTAGCATCAGTGCTTGCTTCCCCATCATACACTAAGAATAACACTGCGCTGACCACCACACTGCAATATTCCTGACAACTGCTGATACGCTATTGTGCCATAGCATGTCACGTACTCCTGTTTTATTGTGCAGCATCATCCATGCCATCTGTTCAGTTGATCTTTATATTACCATACTGCACTTTATTGAACTATGTTGAGTAGCACTGTATTGTATGATATCAGATTGTACTGTATTATGCCATATTGCGCTGAGCTGCACTGTTAAGAATCTCTGCCTACTATTCTCTTGAACTTTACAATATTGTACTGCATTGTGGTCTGCTGTTTTGAGCTGTATTGGGTTGCACTGCATTAAGCAGTATTGAATTGTACTATGTTGTGTGCTGCATTGTACAGAATTGCACTGTTTTGCAGTGCCCTGGAATGTTTTCATTATCCCTTATATATGATGCAGCTACTGTGCTGGCCTACATTATACAGTGTTGTATTGATTTTTCACTGTTTCCATGATTGATTGTCCCTTTATGTATCATACAGCTCCCCCTCTATCCTAGATAGACCAATGTTCTTCAAATTCCATAACATCACCTAACATACACTTCCTAGTGTCTGTAAATCAAGCATGTCATTCTGTCTCTGCCCTGTCTGTCACCAACCTTCTAGTACTAGACACCCTGAGGCAGTATACAAACTGTCACATGCTTACTGACAATCGTTTGCTACTGCCACATAATGAGCCCGGATGAGAGAGGAGAGGTGAAATGTATATACTTATTACAAACTGAGGCAAATCTCTCACGCAAATGATGCGTCACAACTAATGTAACATAACTTCTACACGTAGGAAGATAAGCGTAAACCTTTCTATGCTAAAGTACTTCAAAAATTTATTTGAAAACCTTAAAAGACTGCAAATTATGGTATAATAGATATCACACCCAAACCTCAGAAACACAGTAACAACCAGTTCATACTGAATCACCAGAGTGATCTGGTCAAGCCCTTCAAGCTACAAGAGCAGTCAACTTGCCATGGCAATGTACTTGCATTAGGTGACTCTATAGTTTGGTACACTAATGCACCACTCACTTTGCTGAGCAAAGACAGGGTAGGAGTCAGCTGCTTCTCAGTTGCAGGAATCTGCTGCATCAGTAAGGCTGTCAAGTCCTTTCACCCCATGTTTGAATATGACATGGTCATTGTTCAAGTGGGTGTGAATAATTTGAAGAGCACCACATCAAACTACATGAAGAAGGATATGATGAATCTCTCTGAGTACGTCTCTAAGAATAGGAAAACTTTAGTCTTAAGCATTATTCTACCATCACTGAGAATGTTGGCATAATATAAATAAAATAATAATTGACTTTTAATAACAGGCTTAGTTATTGATGTCATTGTGAGGTGGCCCACTGTGTGTTAGTCTACAGAGAGAGAGATGGAAGTCCGTCCCACCAGTTTTTGAAAAGGATGACCTGCATGTATGTCATTAGGGCATTTGCATATTTGCTAAGACTTTCTCTATCCCAATATTGCCTTTTTAGGTACTCAGGCTACCATCCTAGTAAATACAAATTCATGTCTGGCAAATGTCGTAGCACTGCTCATTTCTAAGAGCCTTAATAAAATAATGTTCTCCCTTGAGGCGTTTCTAAAATAAGAAAGATCTCTGCCTTCCTAACTGTGGAAGCCATGGATGTTTGTGTTGGTAATGAAGCCTGGTTTCAGAACAGTGACAGCACCCGCTCCTTAACTGACTTCTCTGCTTAACCTCATTTAGACCAACATGTGCAGACAGTAGTAATGCTGGCTATGGTATGTCTGTCTTTATCCAAAAACCATGACGTCTAGATTAATTGAGCAGAACGATGACCTGAGGCACTTTCACATCATATTAATAAACAAAACTTCATGGTCAGCTACAGAACCCCATCCATAATACCTGCAAATCACAAATCATATCTCAATAAACTAGAGTCCCTCTCCATTAACCCCATCCAAAATACTTGCAAATCATGACCCACATCTTAAGAAATTGTAGTTCACCTCCATTAACCCAAGTACAATTATTCTCAGGGATCTTAAAGACTTTTTTCATAAAGTGACACTTACAAGTCTATATTGTGCGATGTCATACTTAATGCTTTTTTGATTTTTATCATTGCGCTCTCCCCTGAACAAATTATTCCTTGCCTCACTAGCACCAACATACTCAATCTTGTCCTCACAAACACAGACCCTATGTACTCCTCACCCATTGTCATACCCTCATTGATCAAATCAGATTACTGAATTGTTTTATTCAGTATATGGTCCCAATACAGATCAGTATCCAACCCAACATTCTTTAGCGACTTCTCCAAGGCTAGTCAGCTTGTGCTTGACAGTGACTTGAAACTGTTCAACAGTCCCCCCACCCCTCAATGACCCATTAGCAAGTACAACAACATATACCCAAAGTGTATACTCCCATTTCAAGTTTTGCACATAGACTTATATTTCTATTTGCTACAAATACAGTGCAACATTTAGAAATAGACCTAAAGGTCTGCATGTCCTCCCTGTGTTTGTGTGGATTCCTTCCAGGTGCTCTGTTTTCCTCCCACATTCCAAAGACATGCAGTAAGTGGATTGGACACTCTAAATTGGCCATAGGTATGAGTGTGAGTGTATGGCATGTAAGAACTACCACAGCAGGGCTAGCCACCTGGTGGTGTGAACCTTGGCTCTAGATGATTGTTGATGCGCAAAAATGGGAAAAGGGGTTGTGGGTGGATGGATGGATTTAGAAACAGACCCCTCTGGTAGGACTCAACTGTAAACAAACTGTATAATAAAAGGAAGAAGCTCATAGCCCTAAATAAAAGAACAGAACAAAAACTCAGTATATTATCGTCAACCTCAAAAGGGTTAACAAAGACCTTAGGAGCAAGATCAAGTTTTGTACAGCTAATTATCAACTAAAATTTGCTTCTCCAATAAAAAGATAACCACAAGACGTTCTTTAAGTATGTAAAATAATACTCAGCATTGCTCCAAGGCTATCTCTAATAGTATCATCCAAGTTGCACTCTGAGGATATAGGTACTATCCTTGCAAATACATTCAGCTCCAGCTTCTCTCCTGTGTTGCCTGCAACTATCCAGTACAAAGTATCCAGTCCATAACCCCAGAGATACAAAAAGTGCTGTCTGACCAAAAACACCAGCTTTACGAGTCCATTTATTATGCCAGGCTGTTTCCTAGACAGTATGAAACACCCTCTGTTAGACTCCTTGCTTATATTCTTCAACCTCAGCTTCTCCAATAGGACATATACTAGAACCCTGAAGGACAGTTGTAGTAGTTCCTCTACTCAAGAAGGCCCCCCTGAGAGACTCTGCAACTATAAATCTATCAGCCTCACCAGTATAATTTGTAAGGTGATGGAATGCATAATCCTAGAGCTCATGAACAAGGAGACATATGGAAACTACAGTCCTTAGACCCTAACCTGTTTGGCTGTGTAAACAGTAGAAAATGCCTGTCATGCCTAGTTGAATTCATTGAAAGTGACAAAAGCACTAAATGAGGGTAACTCTGTATATACAACCTACTTAAATTTAGCTAAGGCTTTTGACATTATACCACCATGACATCATAAACAAACTGGTCAAACTTTATATAAATAACTGTGTAACCCAATGGGATTTCTAACTGGCTCAGTTATAGACACCAGTCTGTTATACCAGTCTGTTATGGTTAATAGCACACTACTGTCCAAGAGACTTGTCACCAGTGGTACATGCCATAGCACTGGCTTGGAAACACCTGTTTTTTGATAACTACTTCTCTGACATCAAATCTGTCATTTAAGAGCTCTCTGGCTGACTACATTTATAGACATCTTCAATCTTGGAGCCATTAACAACTCCACTGAAGGCAGTCAGATCCTCAAGGGGATTCCAGCAAATGTATAGTGTCAGGATCATGGTCTAAAGCTAACTGGCAAAAAATGTAGCATTGTGCAGTTTTGGAAACATGAACTCACTTACTGCTTCATCTACCACATATATAACAATCCCCATTAAAATGACTGTCATTAGTGACCATGGAACCTTTGTGGATAACAAACTGTCCTTAAGCTCCACTTGTTCCCTGTAATTAAGAAAGTGTTTTAGATAGGTTCATAGATTAGTACTACGCTAACTGCCCTTGTGAGCCATTTTAAGCTTAGCCAGTTATCCCTTGTGAAACTCAAACCCTGCACCTTGTGTTTGCAAGGCAAACACCTTAACCATTAGGCCAACCTCCCAACCCTTTTATCTTAACCATCTTAATAATAACACCCCTTAGGTATTTATCTGTTCAAACACCTAACCCAACTTGAAAAACCCTAGTGGATCCTCACTAACAAAGTATTAGTGTAAGCCCTCCAAGTTACCAAGGGCACCTAAAAACACTTGTCTCTCTTTTCTGTCTTCTACAGAGCAATCACGGTGTGGCCTACAAATCTGTGAATGAGCCATCGTTCTTGATCTGTAACATGTCCAGAAAACTGGCAGTAACACAAGTACGAGATCAGGAGACCCAAATCTGTATTATAACATAAATATGATTTGTTGGCGTGGTAGAAATCTCTGTGAAATAATTTTGCCACCTCTGTAACAAGCTCCAACTGTATGTATAAAGCAAAGCACGTCCTTATTTTTAAATTTAATTTAGACATATCAGTGGGAAACTGCAAATTTACCTCAGGCCTAGCCCTCTATCCCTTAGGTACAGGATAGTAAGTTGTTAGGTGTACCAGTGGGAGTGCAGTGACTAGACTTGAAAAGGCTTAACTGTCTGTTGCTTAACAGCAACATGTGAAGGGTTCCCTGATGATTTAGGCATAATTATAATCAGTCATATCAGTGATTGCAAAGTGAATGCAGTGAACTTTTTCATGGTTTCCTTGAGCTTGTGAAATAAAATGGTGCCTGTTCCGTAAGGCAAATCATTCCTTGCTTTTCTGATGACTAGAAGAGATTAAAGATTGCAGTCACTTTGTCCAAGGGTAACACTTTCTTGGTCACCAGAAAATCCCCTTGTTAGATTAGCATTCATTTTCAAACAGACCATTTCTACAGCAGTGTGTTTAGTTAATGCAACATTGTTGAAAGATTTAGAGGCACTTTTGGTTGCAATTTGCCATTTGTAGATAATGTGAGATATTCTAACGCTTGGGCAATTTTAATGCAATATTAATTTTGTTTTGTGATTTACATAATCTGCATTTTTCATATGTCTGGGGTAGGGTATTTTCTCTTTAAATTAATTAATTTGTCTGAAGTCCATTTTCCTATAGCCTAGCTAGATGTTTATATAGATTGCAATGGAGTAAGCATTAATTTATTCTAATAGTCACATACTGAGGAATTCTTCAGTTTGTGTTATAAATTAATGGTATATCTTTATGAAATGCTTTCCATTAAAGATACAAACATGTCCAAGGCTTATAGTAACTACTAGTGCATAGTACATAATACAATTTAATCAAAAGTTTGGAATCTCCACAGATACAACCATTTCCTGTTCTACTTCTTTGTAATACAAAAAATGGAAATATGACCCACAAACTGCATTCCATCTTAAGCAATATTACATCTGTTAGTCTTTGTGATTCTTTCTACATCAGGGGCTGGACTGCATTTGTTAATGTACAAGCATTTTAACAGTTTAACATTTTTCATCTGTCTCAGTCTTCACATATTTTAGCCTTCATCTTTCCTATGTGTTATGGTACACTCTAGTTTCATTGTGTGGATTCGCTTATATACATTAACACCATTCCATCTGTGCATTCATTTAACATGACTTCTCTTGTGGCATATTCTACAGCCTTTTTCTTTAAATCAATAGACATTAGGATCTCATGTTGCTTTGCCACAAAGAAAACATGCTTGTTTCTTATTGGCCCTAACAGTCACCTTGTTACTGATGCATCTTTGGACACTGATAACACTGACCCTGCAATATTTGTTGCTCTGGTTAGTATGAAAGTGGCCATTTCTATATACATTCACATTATATGCCACACACCAGTCTATCTCATAATGCTTTAGACAATCCATTTCCAAATGGAAAATTTTGCATTATATGTAAATATGTTTACTTATTTTATTTCACATTTGTTAACTGGGTTAGTCCAACTGAGTATGCAAACAAACCCATTTTCAGTGGAGACCCAAGGGGAAAGAGCCCGAGCAAACATAAGCAAAGATAAACATACAGGACAAAAACTATTAAAAATAACAATGCAAATACAAAATTAATTATAAAGAGAAAAAAGAAAGAAATTATGAGCATTAAGGGTAGCACTGATAGCGGTAGTCTAAATTTACTACATACAAAAGTAAAAACAGAAAGATAATCATTGTTCAAAAAAGGAAAATTTACAGACATTGATAGGAAGTGGGGGGAAAAGATAAACAGTGTGGATAATGGGAGAGGGGAGAGAAAGGAGGGCCATAGTAGGGCTATAGTAGTAAAGCTGAGGGTTTAGGAGGCTAGTTTAAGCAGAAGTTACTAACAGAGAAAGAAAGTTAGGAGATGCAACAGGTTACACAGTAGGACAAACTAAGACTACATGTGGTCAAGGCAACAGCATAATTTCAAGTTTAGTAGGTGGGATTTAAGCTGCTTTTTAAATCAGGGAAAGGAAAGGTTGGATCTAATATGGAGAGGCAGTTTGTTCCAATTTAGTGAGACAGAGTGTTTGTAAAGTAGCTTGTCAGTATTCCTTCTGGGTTTATAAACTGAGAGCAGATGCTGATCACAACTCCAGAGAGGCGGGAGGAGAGTAGAGAGCAACATAGGAGGCAAGAGCAGGGCCAACAGAGGGGTTGTTGAGTATGGAAAAGGTAGTGTGGAGTTGTGATTGTAGAAGGTGCAGAAATTCCAGCCACTGAAGTTTGTTTAGTGAGAGGCAGTGATGCGACAAGAGTGGTTGGTTTACAATAAATATGGCAATTTTGTTGTATGCTTGTTCCAGTTTCTGCATTGAAGTAGTCTGGATATTGATAAGGATGTGGGAAGCGTATAGAAAACTAGGTAAGAGAAATGCATGCGCAAAAGTGCATTTAGTGACAGTAGTGAGGAATCTTTTGTTCCTATAAAGTAGTCAGAGTTTTTAGTGTTTTCTTTGATGGCCTGTTGTATGTAAGTCAAATTTTAGTCAGTCATCAACTATTTTTATTTATTTACATTTGTTGACCGGGAGTGTCCGACTGGACGTAGGTCCATTTTTAGCGGAGGCCCAGGGAGAAAAGCTCCACAGTTAAAATAAACAGAGAGTAGTTACATTGGATCACATAGCAATTAACAATATAACACAGCAATTAATTACAAACATATTTACAGATGAAGAACATAGTACACCAGTAGACAACTAGAATCTTTATCTGCGAAGTACATAACAGACATTAACAAATGTTACAATAAGAAGTTCCTACTGTATAATAAGTACTAGGCTTATGAGCATCTGAGCTTGCTATAATCAAGGTAGTTAGTGGGGTGGAAAGAAAGGTAGTGGTTGGATGGGGTGGGTGATATTAGAGTGGGAGTTGAAAGGGCATAGCCAGCATGTTTTTAGGTGTGCTTTTAGTAAAGTTTTGAAGTGGGTGCATGATGGTATAGAGGAAATTGTGGGTGGGAGGGAGTTCCATAATATGGCTTTGGCGCAAGAGAATAGTGCTTCACCAGCAGAGTTATTGGCTTTAGTGATCTGCAAGTGACTTTTGTTGCTGGTTCTTAGTGGTCTGGTGGTGTGATAGACTTGGAGTAGATTCTGGTGGGATGGGACATTTAGTGGATGGTTTACTAGTTTGTGGGTGAGTGAGAGTTGATACCATTGAAGGAGGTGAGAGAGTTCAAGCCAGCCCAGTTCAGCAAGTGAGAGACAGTGGTGACTACTGTAGGATCCCCCTGTGGTGAATTTGCCAATTTTGTTGTAGCAGGTCTCTAGCTTGTTTAGATCGCATTGCCTTAGGTTGGTATATATTGGAGAGGCATAAAGTAGGATTGAGATAAGGTGGGAATTTGCTATTGAAATCGTTGCTGCTTTGGCGAGAAGTTGCTTATTTCTGTATAACACTCTTAGTTTATTGTGGACTTTTTTATGGCCATGGATATATGAATGTCAAATTTTAGTTTATTGTCCATTTCCACTACTAGCAATTTGGTGTGTTCAGCTGGGTATATAGTGGTGTTGTGTTTTGCTGTGATGTTAAAGTGAGAGTTGTTTTGAGTATGTTTGGTGGGTTGGAAGATGAGTAGTTTAGTTTTGTTTGGGTTGATTATTAATTGGGCATCGGATAACCAAGTTTCAACAGTGGAAAAGGCTTCCTGTGTGACTTTTTGCAGTTTGGGTATGGGATTGGGCTGAGCAGATGATGATTGAGTCATCTGCATATTTTATGAGTGTGCCATGTTTGGTGGCAGAGGCTAGATTTCTGGTGAAAACAGAGAAGAGTAGGGGTCCAAGGATGGATCCTTGGGGAACCCCTATGGAGACAGGTAGTTGGGGAGATATGTCATTCTGCCATACAACGGATTGTTGGCGGTCAGACAGGTAACTCTGAAACCAGTTGGTAACTGATTGAGACAAGGGTAGGTTATTGAAGACAGAGATGAGTTGTTTGTGTGGGACCATGTCAAATGCTTTAGATAGGTCTAGGAAAGTAGCAGAGGAGAGATAGCCATTGTTTTTATGCTGAAGGATAGTGTTAGTAAAGGAGAGTAAGGCAGTGGTGGTGCTATGGTTTGGTCGGAAACCATGCTGAGTATTGGAAAGGAGGTTGTTAGTAAGGAGGTAGTCTGAGACCTGAGAGTGTATGCATCTCTCTAGTATTTTGGAGAGTGGAGAGAGAATAGCTAAGGGGCAGTAATTGGTTAGTTCTGTGGAGGGGCCGCCTTTGTGGAGGGGAATTATATATGATACTTTCCACAGTGTGGGAACATAACTTTCTGACAGAGATTGGTTAATCAAGATGGATACTGGGTAGGCCAGAGCATCAGCTGCGATTTGTAGGTATTCACTTGGGAGGTTGTCTGCTGCTAATTTGGTGGGCTTAAGTTTAGTTAAGAGTTTTTTTATGTTGGATGTGGGTACAGGAGAGTACCTCCTTCATTTCTAGAGGGAGTTTGGTGTGTGAGGTAGGGGAGATAGTGGTGCCAACTAGGGAGGAAAGAGAAAAGTTAGATTTAAGGTGAGAAAGTGTCTGAGGTAGGAAGAGAAGGAGTTGAGTTTTCTTCGGGTTAAGGAGTAGTTGATTATTTGTGAGCCATTTTTCAACAGAGATAAAGGAATTCTGTGTTAATGTGTGTAGTTCAGAGATAGTATTGGAGATAGATAATACTTTGTCATGAACCACATTTGTGCGATACTAACAGATTCACAATAGTAAAAAAGGGTACGTATGCATGTTAGCGATGCAAAGCCTGTATATATGTTATGAAGGAAAATTTATTTGTTCATCCTAAGACAGGCAAGACTTATTTTTTGAGTATGTATGCTGATTGCAATACACAGAATGTTATATATATAGCTGTGTGTCAGCAATGTACTGTCTACTATGTAGTCATAATGAACGAAAGGCTAAAATTTTTAAACACTTCTAGTATTAAATTGTGTAATAGGCATAATGCACTATATCACATTGTTTTGAATGATGGACACGCATTTTTATTCATGGTATTACAGGTAGTGAAAAAGAATGTTAGGTTGGGAGATTTAAGGAATGAAATTGAGTACATGGAAATGTAGTGGATTATTAGAATGCGAGCTGATAAAGCCCAGGACTAAATGGAGTTGTTCCTTTAAGGACAGCACTCAAGAAAAGGAGGGTTCAGTACTGAATTTGATTGGTTGAGTGTTGTATAAAATGGAAGTGTGATTTCACTTGTGTATTATCTGATGAAGGGTTACACCCAAAAGCGCTCGTAGTGCACTTTTATTTTGTGTTTTGTTTTAATAAATATGGTTTGCAATGTGGCCTGGTGGTTTCTGCCTTCATTTTATTCTTGTTTTCATATTTTGTGGGTTGAGACCAAAGTCAACAGACCACCTGTTTTAGCAGTTTCAGAGTTTGCAGTTTAATCTTTGTCCTGCTTAAACAGTCAAATACTTTTTCATCCCTGTTTCAAAGGTAAACAAAGCCATCTCTTATTTCATAATCTGCAAAATACAACAGAATTTGACAGTTGTATCACTGTTCATAGCCCTTTTCTGTAAGAAACTAAATGGAGGTAAAAAAAGTTAATTGTATCCTTTGCCAACTAGCTGCTGTCTGATTATAGGATTCAACCGTAATTAATCTCTTAAATATTCAACACCTGAAGGAGGCTACATGCTGAAGACTCCGGTTGTTTCTAGTGAGAAGTGCTTCTGTGTTGGGTAGCTTTTTTTTTAAGTTTTGAGGTGTATTGAAGAACATCAACATAGGATGTAGCACTCAGGGTAAGATGTTTATTGTTTAGCAATGTGGGGACTTTGCTTAAAATCATTTGGAGTTTGTTGATTCAAAAAATACAAGACCATCAACATATATAAAACAGCTGCTAATTTTAAGACCTAGAGGTTGGTGCCTAATGAAAAAGTTGATGAGGATAGGGCTTAAAGTTGAGCCTTGTAACACACTGGTGGAATAAGTGATGGCAAAGAATTACTAGCTGGACAATAAAGGTTCTTTCTGAGAGATGGATTGAGAAGGTTATTGCAGAGTTTCCAAAGCTGGAGGCAACAGGAATGTTTAGCAGAAAATCGTGATTTGTCTTGTTCAATGCTTTAGAGAAATCCCTTGCTTGTCAGATGGCCTTTGTTGAAGTTAGTGAGAGTAGTATCAGTAAGTGTAACTAAAGTGGTTTGGGTACCCCTACCTTTTGTGAACCCCTGCTGGTAGAGGGATATAATGTTATACTAATAGAGGTATTCAGTGACCAGATTATGCATTGCCTTCCCAAGCAGTTTATGTAAATGAGACAGCAGTGATGTAGTCTGCACTCAGACGAAGCTATTAGTTTGCTTCACTTGGTAATGGGTTTGATGATTGCCTTTTCCTCAGACTGAAAAAAAAAGACAGAATATAAAGAGATGTAGTTGCAGAGAGGGAATAACTTCATTGCTGCATTTCTTGATAAATTATGGGCAGAGACCACATGCACCACCAGTAGGTAACTGGTTCAGAAAGGAGTTAAGCAGTTTGCTTCCCTGTTGATAGAAAATCTTTTTGAATGAGAGTAGGTATAGCATTATTGGAAGGAGTAAGCACAAAATATTATTTAAGTATATCTGGGATGCTGACATTCTTTTGAAACAGCATTTAAGTAAAAGATAGACTTGGATTGTTCAATTGTAATTCATAGGTCAGATTGTTTACTTCTTTCCAAAATTTCCTGGAGTTAAATCATTTTGTGGTTTGGTGATTGTGCATGAATATTGCCTTAAGGTTACAAAATACAACATCAGCATCCTGATCAATTGGAGACCAGGTAGTTTTTCAGGTAGTCCAGGCAGAGACCCATTTTATTCCATGGTAAATTAACCTTATGGTATCATTTAATGAGAAAAAAGTGGTTTTGGAGAATGAAAAGTGCATCAGTAAGTACTGATGTAGCAGTATTTTGGCATGAAGTTTGATAACATTTGTTCCAGTTTAAATGCTTTAAGGCATGATGAAATTTTAGTATTTTGTCAGAGGAGTAATTGTTGATATAGTCAAGAAAAAGTGGAGGCTTGGACTTTTGTGAAGCCATTTGAATTAATGTAATTACGCAGTGGTGACTAATGTTGGGAGCTGATATTTCAAGAGTTAACTTTACTAGATTGGTCTGTGATTAACTGGTCAAAAAGTGAGTGGTTGTTAGATATAAATTTATGTCTGACTTTTTTTCTGTGTTTAGATCTTCATTGCTGGGATCAGGAAAATGTATGTAATGACATTGCCTATTATGAGTATGCACTTTTTTTCCACTGCTTGTGGTTAGGGTACATAAAGTGTTTATGTCGGCTGAGTAGATGACTGGTAGAGGAATGTACAGTAGCATTTGTCCATACTACTTAATATCTAGTTTGGCCAAAATTAATCAATTGTGGAAGATTTTGCCATGCTATTGCAATGTATGTTGTTTGGTTAGAAGTATACATCTGTCTCCTATGCTTCCACCTGACTGGTCAAAAATGTATGACTTTAGTTAATTGGTGAAAGGAGCTTTAAAAAAACTTGTTTCTGCCACTACCTCAGGAAATTAGACAACTTACACATTATAAATCATTCATGACCATTTAAAGGACTCTTAAAACTGCTCTTATTTCTTAGACAAAGGCTAAGCATTTTATTCCCTTTCCCACCAAACACCAACTAGCAAACTGACTAACTGGCCTGAATCCTAATGTAGGAATCAAACTGTATACATATGTAGTTGTAATACACAGGCTTTTCTATTTCTTCTTTTCTATTGCTCCACTCTTTCCTTCTCTTCCTGCTTCCTTATACAAATGATACCCCACCTCTATCTTTTTTCCCTGTAATACTTTAATTCTCTGTATGTTTAATGGTGTTGTACTGACATAAGATGAAGCAGCGTTGCAACACATCTGCAAGCTGAACGTTGCATTCCAACATAAATAATTTGATGTTATATAACCTGTAGTAGTGCAATGTTAAACTGCAAATTTGTAATGTTGAAAAATGCAACTGTTAATGAAGCATTGAATCTTGTGTTGCATGTCATATTAACTTTGCAATTCACTGTGCTTCTGGACTCATGTATTGGCTGAAAAGGGTCCCAGGAGCAGACCAATCAGTCAATCAATAGATAATTAAATACGTACTACAGTTGGGTAGGTAAGGCTGGATATTTTTTGTTATTGGATTTAGCCATATTTCAGAAAGCACTGATGGCAACATTGTTGTGATATATCCATTTATGCATTTGATCATATTTATTGTTTATACCACCAAAGTTAAAGAGACCAAAGTTAAGATTTGGGGATTGAACTGTTTTGATAAGAATGCCCACATTTGGTTGTGTTGTTGTGTTAGATACTGTCTGGGATTGGTTTGAACATCACCTGATAGTAGTAGTAAAATAAAGAGAAGTGAAATGGTGATGCTATTGCTGTATAGTTTACGAGAAGAAAGTGAAGTTGAGATCTCTCATATACTTGAGGAAAATGAGAACAAACTCATTACAAGCCCGTTCATTAAGCTATTCAAGTATTTAACATTTAAAATGATATTGAACTGTAACCTTTATGTTCTGACCTGACAGCTGAGAGTATGGTTCTGAAATTCACATTTTTTTTATTTACATTTCTATTTATGGTAAACAGAATGATGTTATGATTTTTGTCCTGAACTAGAGCAAAGAAGGGCTATGGCACTGGATTTTGTCCACATTTAGACTTTCAAAGTAGCTACCATCTTCATACCACCGTAATCATTTGTCGAAATGTCAGATCTGCATTCCACCAACATCCCGAGGTATTATCAGTGCTCATCAGTGTGGTCTTCTTGGCCTTAGAAGAGCATCTAGGACCTGCTCCATAGTGATAGGTGGGGTAGGATTAGATTTCACGGTATTTCCTAGAAGGTGACTGGGGAAAAGGAGGAAACTGGAGATTAATTTGTTGGCCGGCAGATTTGCTATATTTTCCAGCTCCATGTAAGTGACTGCATTTACAATCAGTTCTGCACACTGCTGTGAGCTGCCTTTGATATTTCTGGTGTAGCTAAAGAAACCCTTGTGGTTGTCCTTTGCCTGGGAGACTATCTTTACCTCACATTTGGGTTTAGTAGACTTAATATGCCCTCATGATTGTTTGTTTATATTGAGAGTGTTTTGATTATGCCAGTGTAGCACTTGCTGATCCTGATTATGACTTTTTTTCCCCTTTTGCTGCACAACCTATTTATGTTTGGATTCCACCAGGATGTTTTTTTTTTTTTTTTTTGAGTTAGTTCTGGGCTTATTTCTGCAGGGCACAGCTGTCTCTATGTATTTATTCACATGATTATACAGGGCTTCTGTGAACAATTCTGCACAGACAGTTGTGTTATCAGCATTTGGTGTGGCTTGAAATTTTGATAGTTAGTCACTTACTAATAGTAGAAGGAAGTTTGCCTTAGAATAGTTCCTAAATGTTACTGGGTTAGCTATTGAACCAGAACTGATTTTTGTTACGAAGTAGACAGCTTTGTTGTCTTACCTTAACAGAGAGGACACTATATGAGGAGGGGGTTGTACAATGTTCTCCCATGTTTGTGTGTACCAGGTCAAGTATGTTCCCCCTAGTAGATGTATAGAGTGTCTGGTCTAAGTTGTTTGTGTTTACAAAGTTCATTGTGTTTTGATGATATAAGCTAGTGTCCATTCTCAGTTAATGGGAGAACAAACATCCAAAATAATAGACACTGTTTTAAATATTATTCAAGCTCAGTTATAAAATTAATAGAATAACCTGTTTTGCAACAAAATGCATTTGCTGAACAATGTAGAGCATGAAAGTCTAAAGTATGGCATTATTAGCTAACTGTTTAACAATTTCCCAGAAAGTCAAACTTTTCTTGGGACTGGACAAAAATATGAGGCAAAAATGAAGGTCATTCTACAAGAATATTTTTTCCTGCATAATGCTGAATAGTGTATTAGTAGTGCTCTATAAACAGCTATAAAAGCATAAAACATTTTAATTGACATTGCTGGCTTCACATTAAAACAACAGTGAGCTTACAGTATGTATACAAAACAGTACCAGCACACTCTCATGTCAACAAGTGTCCACCTGTTTGCATTACCGCACTGTGCCCAATTGCACTTCTACTTAGACAGGCAGTTTACATATCCCAACAGTAGAAGCTTATTCACAGAATTATTTTATAGTTATTATAAGTGTGGATCCTCTATCTAGCCAACGGACATTGGTAATCCAATAGACATGCAAGTTCAATATGAATTAGCCAAAGTGGGCATTTAATGCCACTTTCAATTTCAGCCAATTGCAGTTGACCTTTAAGAATGGGTAGTATAACAGTGTTTTGTCTCATTTTAATTTCTCCAAGTCTTTTGGGTTTCTAATACCCATGATGAGAATGGACCCCATTCCCAAGTCAAAGTATGAGTAAAGGTCATGAAATTAGTATTGTTAGAATCTTTGATTTTAGCCAGAAGTGCTCTTCACAGCACCTGTAATGTGCCCAGTAATGATTCCTTCCACAATTCATATGGAGTCACATGTACTGGTAACGTATCCAACTACTACTGAAACTGTCTGGGTATCTTCTTCCACATTACCCTCATTTCTGCCAGCATATCGTGGTAGTTTAGTTGTACATAAGACACTGCAGTCACTGGGTGTAGCAATTTTAATGATCAATGCTTCTTGTGTCTTATAGGATCATAGGACCATAGGAGATTATTAGGCTAATGGCCCTGGGTCCTTACAAGCCTAGCCAAGAGTTTATCCCCCAGAAAAGAAACCTCAGTCAGCAACTGTTACCCCTGTCAATGAGGGACACAGGTGGTACCCCTGGGACAAATTTGTGGTTTCCCATCCACTCATCAAGATTGCGCTTGAAGGGTCAGCGAGATACTCTGTTTGACATGTATGGGAAGTCTAGTCCATAAACTGGGCAGCCTCTGGGAAACAAACCTGTCTCTCCAGCAGGTTTTGTTGATATCACATATTAGATTTACACCTTTCGAGTGGGTAATGCAAGAGGAGTTAGTCTTACGGATATGCAGCATCTCTAGTAGGGAATACCCAGGTCTGTCACCACAGGTTGTGTGCTTAGGGAGTTGCTGTTGATGTGGTAATGAGTAGGGGCCGTATTTTTGCTGAATGGTATGATAATACTTTTTTTTTTTGCATTTAACTTAAGGCCATGACTTTGGCACCAGTCATTTGTTGCTGCGAGATCTTCATGCAGTATGTTAGCATCATTTTGGGAGTCAATGACAGCACCCAACTTACAGTCATCCACAAACTTGGTCAGTCATAGGCCTTTTGTCTTTGTCTGGACCTCTGAGAAGTAGATGCCAAATAGTAGGGGTCCCAGGACAGGTCCATGGGGACACAAGTAGTGACAGGTCTGCTGTCGTAGGTGAACGCACCTATTTTGTGACCTTGTGGGTCCTATTGGTGAGCCAGTTAGCCACCCACCTGATGAGATAGAGATTTATGCCAAGTTGTGTTAGCTTTTCAATGATGCCCGAGTGGGGGATTGTGTCAATGGCCTTGGCCAAGTTAAGGTAAGCTATATATACTGACATTCCCTCATTCAGGGCCTCGGTGACAGTCTTAAAGAAGTCAACCAGGTTCAACAGGCAAGATCTGCCCTTGATGAATCCGAACTGAGTGGTGTCAAGTGCTTGGAGATTTTCTATGTCCTTGTGTATGAGATCCTTAATAATATGCTCCATGGCTTTACAGATCAGACTTGTCAAGCTAATGGGGTGATAGTTTCCAGGGTCAGTAGTGGCACCATCTTTGTGCAAGGAGATAACAATGACAGTTCTCCATTCTGCTGGAATGAAACCTGTACTTAGGCTGTGGTTGAATAGGGTGCTCAATGGCAAAGCTAGTTCTTGCAGGAAATGGTGCAGAGTACAGCCTGGGATACTGTCAGGTCCCATGGAAGCTGTGTTATTTGTCTTGGATAGGGCCTTTAACACTTGATCTACAAAGATGTGATGTGTAGGACAAGTATTGTGGATGTCGAATGGGCCTTTGGGGTGGGATAGGAGAGTAAAGTTTACGCTGAACCTATCTGCTAGCAGGTTGGCTAAGTCAACAGGATCAGTGTAAATGGTATAGTTAAGTACTAATTCAGAACAAACCTGGGCTTTGCCATTGAGGTTCCTGACGTAACTGAAGAAGGGTTTGTGGTTTCCCTTTGTTTCAGAGGCTAGTTTCAATTCATAATTGGCTATGGAGGTTTTTACTAGTGATCTAATTTGCTTGTTGAGGCTGAGGAGGGAGTTTTTCCATTTTGGAATTTGTTCCTTTTTACCCTTGGACAACAGTTTCTTTCTTTTTTTGTAAAGCCTGTTGATAGAGGATGTCCACCAGACAGGTTTGTATTCCCTTGAGAAGCAGGTTTTAGTTCTGGTGGGTATGGCTAAGTCCATGCAGTTGTACAGGTGCTTTTATATATATATATATATATATATATATATATATATATATATATATATATATATATGTGTGTGTGTGTGTGTGTGTGTGTATATATATATATATATATATATATATATATATATATATATATATATATATATATATATATATATATATATATATATATATATATATACATACACTGCATTGGCGTACTGTTCAGCATAGTTGTCTGCATCCGGTGGGGAGGGGAGGGTGTAAAGATACTGATACCCTCCCTTAGGAGGTTGTAGTCAATTTTTGAGATGTTTTTAGCCTGGTTATGGGTGGGGAGGAGTTGGGTGGGATAGAAGCATCAAATGAGACAGACCAATGATCTGATCTCACCAGGGAAGAACATACTATGGGAGTGGTGCAACAGTCACCCATGTTGGTGAGAACCAAGTCCAGAATGTTATCTCCCCTTGTGGGGGATGAAACGGGCTGGTCTAGTGCATTAGAATTAATGAAGTTAAGGAATCGCTGGATGAGTGCATTAGTGCAGGAATAGTTCACCCAGTCTGTGGTGGGGTAGTTGAAGTCACCAGGGATCTGAGTGTTAGGGGTACTTTGATGGAGTCAAGTACGTCCAGGTAGGAGGAGTTGGTGTCCTGAGTCATGGAGGGGGCTCTATAGCTGTCTATAACTTGGATGGGTATCTTGCTAACTGTCAGTTGCACCTGGAGTAATTCCAGTGCAACATGCTAGCAAAACAGTCTGGAGGTGTGCCTGTCCTTAATGAAGATAGAGACTCCACCACCCTTAGTCTTCCTGACTTCATTTTGGGGTCAGAATTTGTGGAACGAGGTATAGCGTGGTAAGGCAGGGGTGCTCTCCGCAGACCTGTACCAAGTTTCCATGACCGCACAGACACCGGCATCTTACAGTGCGAGGAGAGCCTCCAGTGAGTGCATTTTCAGGTTAAGGCTCGTAGCGTAAAGCAGCATGACCTTCAATTTGCTTTTCGACAGATATTTTATGTTTGAAGATTTGTCTTTGAGACATAGCCTAAAAAATTCACAAAGGGGGAGGCAAGAGCCTTGGCCAGGATCTGGAATCCCATGGGTGACAGGTGGAGGCCATCTCTGGCAAAGCATCGAGGCCTGTCAACCATGTCTTCCCAGGCAGACAGATTCTGGATCCCCTTGGAAATACACCAGAAATTAAACCAGTTGTTGAAGTCAATTATTTTTTGTTGGTATTGTGGTATCATTCTTGGTTAAGGTAGGATGCTGCTTAGGGCTAAGGTCATACCTGCCTGCGACACATACTCTGAGAGCTCAATCATGTCTCTCTTCATATAGTCCAGGGAGGTAGGTCTCAAGTAATTCACACCAACATGGACAATGACAGAGTCATACTTGTACCTGTTGTGGAGAGGCTTAAGTGCATGTGTGATGTGGCGGATTCTGGCACCTCACAGACAACTGACCATGACTTTCTCCTTGTCGAGCCTGGTGAGGGGGACATCAGTGTGTCTCACAATTAAGTCAACAATGACTAGTATTATTTGCTTGTTATATATAGTTATGCTTCTTTTCGTGGACTACAATATCTGGTTTTCTCGCATCTATTTTTTGAACTGTTGGTAATAGGTGATCCCTTGTAATATAAACTTCATAATTTTCTGTGAAGCTTTGTGGCTCATGTTTCCAGTGTTTTTCAGCTACTTCAGTATTATAATGTTTGCACAATCCCCAGTGAAACACTCTTGCCACATTATTATGCTTTTCAGTATACAGTCCTTCTGCCATCAGTATGTCACAATGAGCAACAAGATTCGCAACTGTTTCCAATTCTGTTTTACAAAACCTACATCTGTCTGTTTCTCCCACATGTTCAGTGGAGTTTATAAACCATGTATTCCACTTTCTTGGGCCGTCAATATTAACTTTTAGTCTTTTGGTTTAATTTCACCTCTCTTTAACCATTCATGTATTGATTCTGATCAATATGAGGTTGTTCCAAGAGTTTACTGTACTTGCAGATATATTTATGCATTTTCCACATTTCTTGCCTTCTCATCTGATCCTTCACCTTATATTCTTTCTTTTGTTTTTGGCACATTCAGTTGCTGCCTGATTTTTATCTACTTCTGTGATGTTCCTTTGTGTTTTTCTGCATTGTACCTAAAGTTGCCATAGTTTTTGTAATCTGTCATCTGCTGGGGGCAGACTCACTTCTTCACTTCACAGCTTGACCAGTACATTAATGTATACGTTTTGTATGCAAAGATTTACAAAAATATTTGATGGACTAGTATTGATCATGTGACTAAACTTATGGACACAAGGAGGACAAAACAAATACATCTTTATGGGTGCCTAAGTTTGTAAACATAAGCAGGTCATGGGCATGCTGATCTGTTTCCTTTGTACATGTCTTGCAAAAAACTTTGCATAACTCACAGTATGAAAAGAATGTATGTATGTGACATGCATAGAATTGTTGCCTCCTTTTTAGACATACATCTTTGACAAAGGCAAGAATTGCAACAGTAAGCCAAGGCTGTTAACAGTGGTTTATAATGACAAGAAGATTAACTCAGAATTTCACTCAAGCTGAATCTAAGTATTCACAAGTAAATTGTGATTGTTACTTAGTTTTGCTGATAGTATAGTGGTCTTTTCCTCTCATCAGTGCATGTGCATATGGAGTGGTGCAGGGCTGCATTTTTCAGCATTGCTGCCTGACAGTGCTCGATTCTCCGATTTGGTTCCTTGCTGTTGCACAGTGCCTGATGTGTGAGGTCTGTATGTTCTTTCAGTGCATGTATGGCTTTTCACGTGTGTCTCCTCTTTCTTCTAAATTCGAAATACAAGCTGATACTTAAATTGAGTGTGTGTGTGTGTGTGTGTGTGTGTGTGTGTGTGTGTGTGTGTGTGTGTGTGTGTGTGTGTGTATATATATATATATATGTATATATATATATATATATATATATATATATATATATATATATATGTATGTATGTATATATATATATATATATATATATATATATATATATATATATATATATCTGTCAGCTGATGAGGTCATTGTGATTTGTCAAACAAATACTTATTTGTATAAAATTCATTAGCAATTCTGATTTGGGGCATCAAAGAAAACAAAAGCTATGCACCAGGGTGCATTTATCTTTGCTGAAGAGGGCAGGGATTTAGGCGGTGTAGTATTGCAGACCTGTGGGCTGTCTTAAAAGAGATGGAGCTATTCATTGTTCCTGAGGCAGAATGTTCCTTCTCTCCTTCATGCACTCTCTGGAAAAGGAATTTATTTCTTGGGGGAAAATATTTACAGGTCATGAAGGGTTTGTGCTATGTTTTGCTGAGACAGTGAGATTTTCATATACTGAGAAGGCATAGTCATGTATCTTGTTAAGGCTGTGACACTCTGCTCATGTGCACCAATTATTTTAGCAAATTGTCCCACTGCATGTTGGCAATTAAATGCATTATCTGTGAAACTCAGTTTTCTACTTTAGGGTTTCTTATGTGTACTGTGCTGTTTTCAGTTCCTTTTTTCCTTGTCTTCTATTTTATTTTATTGTTTATGTGTATGTTTAATATAAATCTTTTCCTCCAGGGGTGGGTAATTGAGATAGTGGTTATATTCAGCATCTAGATCTGTGACTTTCACTGGTATGTATTCATACTTTGCAGAGAGTATGTTACCTCTTCTGGATATGGCAGCTGACATCATGATTATAGTTCTCTTTTGATTTAGAAAAGGCCCTCAGAACCTGCTTAGCACCATCCCATGATGACCTCAGCTGACGGCCAGACCCAGGTCACCTGTATGTCACATAGTGTAGTACTTAAGTGCATCACCATCACTGCAGTTGCATTGTCAGCATTTGCTGTGGGTGGTGCTCTGGCTCCCCCCCCCCAAACATAACTCATACATACCAGCTAGGCTGTGACAAGCATAGGAAATTAAACCAGTTCACTCAGTGCTGCATTTAAGTACTAGTTACTACTAGTAAGGTTTGAATCTATCCCAAAAGTTCTCAAAAATGTCACTGTCACCAGTGGATCTTGACTGCGTTGTGTGATTACTAAACGTCCCTCTTCCAGTTACCGATACGTGAATTATTTATTTTTTTTAATTTGTTGACTGGGTAAGCTCAAGGGACACGTGTCTGGTTAAATGGCTGGCTCATAGTCACATAGTAGGCAAATGGAGATGGAAAGAATCCAACCCTGTACCCTGGAGTACAGAATTTGCTTCAGTAAATAATTCTATTGGTGTTCAACTGCTGGTGAACAGATATTACTTGTACATTGTCAGCAGCCAGCCCATATCAATTCTGTCTCATTGTTAATTCTTGTGCTACCTTCTATGGTACATTCATTTTGTGCTGCAGGGAAAACAAACATCTTGATAATATGTCAGAAATGTAACAATATATCAGCATAGAACGTCAGCATATTGACATTGTCAAACAAACGTCAGCCCTCATGACTACAGTTTTACAATTCCTTGATGTGCTTCTGTTTTACTTTAGGCGGCCAAAGTACAAAACCCACTGTTTCTTAACAAGTCTGATGTAGTATTATAGTGGTGTAATTAGAAGGAACAGTTATAGAAAACTAAAACTTGATTTTAACAAACTGATGTTGTACCAGTATTTGTCTTGTGATGTTATATGTTCGCGAAAATAAGATGTACGTACGACACTGACAGTATTACTCTGTAATGTATGTTAGACACTTACAGTATTACTCTGTTATGTACGTAAGATACTGACAGTATTACTCTGTGATGTACGTAAAATACTGACAGTATTACTCTGTGATGTACGTAGGATACTGACAGTATTACTCTGTGATGTATGTAAGATACTGACAGTATTGCTCTGTAATGTACGTAAGATACTGGGCAAGACCACAATCCAAATTGCGAATTGCTACAGACCCCCCACCATGCCCCAGGATTCACACTCATTTCTTGATACACTGGAAAGTATTAGGGTACAACCCAACACCCACCCTAATAATGGGCGATTTCAACTACCCCACCATTAACTGGGGAAACTACTCATGTACCAACTCTTTTGCTCAACGTTTTCTAGAATTCATAAATTCCAATGCCTTGGATCAACTTATTCACACCCCCACCAGGGGCAGCAGTATCCTAGACCTGGTCATTACCAACATGGAAAACCAGTGTTCCACACCAGAGGTCAATTCCTCATTGGTCAGATCCGACCACAAGCTAATCAGCCTAGACATCCACATCCCACCCCCACCCCCAATTAGAGAAACCATCGTAAAAAACTTCTCCAAAGCCAACTTCACACTTCTTAAGATAGAAGTGGCAAACTTCATGACAGCCATGCAGACGGACAATAGAGATATGACTGCCGAATCCTACACAAATGCACTTTATAAGCACTTACACGAGTGCATGGATCATGCTATTCCTAATAGAACCAAGATGTTATCCTCCAAAAAAAGGAAGCCAATTTGGTGGTCCTCTGCCATAAACAAACTCTACAACAGAAGAAAGAAACTGTTGCAAAAAAGAGTAAAATCCCATGACTGGAGGAACTCCCTGGTCAACCTCAGTAAGAAGCTGAGATCCCTCATAAAATCCTCCAAAGCTAGTTACGAAAACAAAATTGCCACTGACTCTAAAGACAACCACAAAGCATTCTATAGCTATGTCAAGAATCTAAATGGGAACACTCAGATCTGCTCTGAGTTACAGCACAATGGCACTAAATATACAGAACCAACTGATATTGCCAACATCCTAGCAGATAGGTTCAGTGCCAACTTTACCTCCCTCTCACCCCCTAGAGGGCCCATCTCTGTACCGGAAGAATGCAAAGTTCCTATAATCACAGCTGCACAGGTAAAAATCACACTCTCCAAAGCCAAGAACACAGCATCCATGGGACCTGACAATATCCCAGGCTGCGTTCTACATGAACTACAGAATGAACTGGCACCCTACCTAAGTACCATGTTCAATCATAGCCTCACCCCAGGCTTTGTACCCACTGAATGGCACACCGTGACGGTTATCCCACTCCACAAAGGGGGAGCCATGATGGACCCCGGGAACTACCGCCCCATTAGCCTGACGAGCCTGGTCTGCAAGGCCATGGAACGTATCATTGTGGAACTCATAAACACAGACATTGGTAATCTCCAAACTCTGGACCCTACCCAGTTTGGATTTGTAAAAGGCAGATCATGTCTCCTAAACCTGATTGACTTCTTTGAAGCAGTCACCAATGCCATAGATGAGGGTAAAATGGTTCACATATTATCTAGATCTCACCAAGGCTTTCAACACCATCCCACACTCTGGAATTATAGATAAGCTGACTAAACTAGGTATAAATCCCTATGTCACAAGATGGGTTGCCAATTGGCTCACGGACAGAACCCACACTGTGAAAGTAGCGGATTCCAAATCCGACATCAGACCAGTGACAAGTGGAGTACCACAGGGTTCAGTCCTGGGTCCTCTCCTGTTTGGTATCTACTTCTCTGAAGTGCAGGCCAACACAGAAGGTCTTTGGCTAACAAAGTTTGCAGATGACTGCAAATTAGGATCCATAATCGAAACTCCTAACGATGTGGACAAACTACAAAAGGGCCTCACTGAGACAGATACCTGGTATGAAAGCCATGGCCTGAAGCTCAATGCCAAAAAGTATATTGTCATCCCCTTTAATAAAAACTCTGTACCCATGAACTACCACATAGCTGGTAGTCTACTTAATGCCAAAAATGTGATAAGAGACCTTGGGACACAGGTGGACAGTAGTCTCTCCTTTGATAATCACATCGCCACAGTGGTCAGGAAATCCTTCTACATGGCTCATCTCATCACAAAAAGATTCTCATCCAGAAAAAAAGAGGTCATTGTTCCCCTCCACTCATCACTCATTAGACCCATTGTAGAGTACAACGCCCCTTTTGGTATGTACCTCACAAGACATCTACAACAACTGGAAAGACCACAGAAATACATCACAAAGAGGATTAATGGTCTCAAACAGATGCCCTATGCAGACCGTCTCAAAATCTACAGCTTTACTCCATCGCAGATCGCCTACTCAGGGGCGATCTTGCCTAACATACAAAGCTATGTCAAACCCAGAGCTGTTGGACATGCTCCACTTGAAGAAATCCCAATCCCTCCGAGCTACACCCTCTAGGGACCTAAACCTTGTCACCACAATAAACAGAACATGCTGGAGGGATAGATTCCTGTCCCAGAGACTTCCCATACTCTGGAACAGACTACCTATCTTTGTCAAACAGAGCTCCTCATTAGCACTCTTCAAGAAAAATCTTGATGATTGGATGGGAAATGGGAAATTCACCCCGGGGAACACTTCTGTGGCTCTGCTCGACAGGGGCACAGGAAAATAATTTTCTTGGGTGGTAAAAGCCAGGGTACATTTTTTGGCTAGGCATGTATGGGCCCTAGGGCAGATAGCCTAGTACCTACCTATGAACCTATGAACAATATTACTCTGTTGATCATCAAGAACTTACTGAGGGCTAGTTTTGTTTTAGCAAACGTTACACAGCACTTGTGAAGTGGCACATAAAATGGGATTGTTGTACAAGTACGATTTAGCCTCTCTTAATAGATTTACCAAAGCAGTCTATTATCGAAACTTTTTAAGAATGCTTAAATGTATCCTTCACTGAAGTGTTAAACTCCATTACCATTTGCTTCACTTTATGGATATTGGTATAAAGTAAAGCAGTTTCTTAGGGGAGATATTATTCATATCTGTTACTGTACAGCTGTTGCTGCAGAGTGTATTGTTTTCATTGTTGTACTACAGGTCATACCACAGGATTAGGATAGGCAAAGTGATCAGTGGAGCAAAAATCTTGTAACCTTAGGCTGTCATAGGATAAAGTTACAATAATGTTGTAGTCTGATTTGTCAGGTTTGTGATAGAGAAGGTTCACTGCAATCCTTGGGTGTGGTGTTCACTTCAGTTCTATTCCTCTTCCTTTGTTGCCCCAGGTGATTCTTGGAATTAAGCTACCCTGCTCATGTGCTTGAAAAGCATTATGTACACTTCTACTGCACATAGTTCCAAAAAAATGGGAACTGATGTTAGAGAACCACGTATGTACATTTTCCATCTTCTGTAATTTGCCTCCAGGAAAGTATTTTATCCATATTTTAAGAAAGATTCCACATCAGCTTCTTCCTATACCATTCCTGGGCTGAAGAATCATACTTGTTGGTCACTGGCCAAGCTTCAATAACACACTGCTTTAATAATGCTGTATTATTATATTTAGACTGATAGCCTAATATGTGCATGAGAACCATGAAGTCTGTTTTATTTAGACTGTTAGCCTAGTGTATGCCTGTGAACCATGAAATCTGTATTCTAAATTCTTCTTTCAGACTAAAAGTGTCTGTTCACTTGCTCATTTATTTCCATCTGTAAAGGAGTTTTCAACTTCCAGCATTTGTTTCTGTTTTCTCATCTTAGACCGTTGTAAGAGAACCATGTATGTACAGTTTCCATCTTCTGAGTCTAGGAGTTCTAGCCTTGACTCAGTCAGTACTAGGTAAACGTGTCCAAACTATTTATTTATTTATTTAAAACCACAAAATGCCAAACCAGAGTGAAGAGACAAATAAAAATAAAACAACTGGCAGCGGCAGAGGAATAACCACTGAACCTTAGCGTAAAACACTTTATTCAATGCTTTCATCTGAAGGACTTCATCAGAAACACAAATTCTCATTATAAAACCCACTTTAAGTACTAAAACTAACATCAATCAAACAATTATATAATTAATAATACAATTAAACATTGTCCAATAGATTCCCTATTAAATGAGCTAAAAACCTAAATAAATAAAATAAATTTATAAAAACATTTATTTAAATATCCAGTTTCCTGTTAGTTAAAATACATTTAATGTTGACCAAGTCATTCAATCCTGGGGGCAAACTGCCCCTAGCCTAAGTTGCCACAAAGTTTCCTTCCTCTCCATTTTATTTTTATCATCCCCCCCTCACATCATGATTAACATGTTGTATAACAGCAAAGGTGATTTTATTATGACTTACAATGTCCTGTATGTCTATAAAGCGCATTGTTAGCATTTTTGGTCTTAATAGCATAATAATGCACCCTAATCTATTTATTGAGACATCTAGTAGTCATACCTATATAATAAGCAGAGCATCCTGAGCATAAAGCTATATAAACTATATTACTAGTCAGACAATTAAATCTACCGGGAATTCTAATCATGTATGAAATGTGATCTAAACATATGTAAGGCCCTTCGTGAATATATCTACAACAATTCCAACTGTAACATTTGTAGGTGCCATTAGGTCTATCAGTCTTAGGAAGTGAAACTAACGTATTATCTGTTTCCAACATGTTTTTAATATTTTTACCTTTTTTCTATACAAATTGTGATGACTCACCTAAGGACTCACTGAACTCACTATTCCCAGTAATGATTTTCCATTTGTTCTTAATAACTGAAATAATACTCTTACTGTCAACTGTCATGTCGACGACACATCTTGACACAGCCACTGATGTTTTTTCTCTTGTCACAGTGTTTTGTATAGTCAACCCATAAAGAATAATCAGTGGAAAATCCTTCTCCCATCTACTTTTAATTTCCAAAGCTAGCTTATTCAATATATCCAAAGGATAGCCCTTATCAGCAAAAAGAGGTGTAATGTAATCAACTTCATTATGAAAATCCATATAGCTACTCACAATGTGTGAAGCTCTTATAAACTGACCTTTTGGGATATTATTTTTCATAAAAAAATGGATGATTACTCCTATAATGTACATAATTATTAACATAGGTACTTTTCCTGGTTGTTTACTGAGTCCCAATTTCATTCTACATCTAAATTTAACAAACTTTTCTTACCTATATCTCCTAAGGTAAAATTTAAAAAAGTGTTACTTTTGTTAAGTTCTTGCAAAAAGGAAACATTTAAACTAGCAGGACCTTTTAAAATAAAAAAAAAAAACAGGTCATCTATAAATCTACAATAGTAAATAACATTTGAAAAAAGACTTAATGTGGGCAAAATGTCTCCCTCCCACCACCCCATAACCAGACCTGCGAAAGCTGGGGCTACTGTGGCCCCCATCGCTACACCTTTAAGTTGTTTATAATACTTCTTATTGAAAAAAAGAAGAAATTGTTTTCCAATAATAATTCCAACAATGAATTGTATAATAAAATAGTGGAATTATTCCAAGTGGTGTATTTGTGCAAAAAATCCACAGTATATTGCAACCCTTCTACTTGAAGTATAGACGTGTATAAAGGTGTAACGTCAACACATAACATAAAAAAATTCCCCATTTTGTACATCCAAAAATTCTTTAATTCCAGAAAGAAGCCTTACTTGGTCCAAAAAGGACCAAGAATCTTTGATATATGAATGTAATTTTTGAACAATGGATTCAAGATTGAATCCAACAACAGAGAAATACCTTCTGTTACTCTACCTGAAGCTGATACAATGGGATGGAAGGGTGGGTCAACAATGTTCTTATGAAATTTAGGTATACCGAAAAGTATACCTAATTTAGGGCTATCAACTGACAAAAAATCATACACTTCATTTGTTAAATCTCCATTTATTAAAAGATCATATAAACAATATTGTACATGTTTATGACTTCTGGCAATGGCATAGAAATTAACTTCACAATATTCATCCTTATTGCTTAACATTTTCTCCATTGCTTTTATATAATCAGAGGTTCGCATTATGACAAACCCACCCCCTTATCTGCTTTCATAAAGCATAGTTGTTGGTGCCTTTTAAGACTTTCCAAAAACTTTTTGTCTTCTTTAGAGAAATTAGAATAATAAAAATCAGGTCTGTCATCTATAACAGATCTGATTTCTTTTTCACAAAATTTCTCAAACACCTTTAACATACTATGTAATGGGGGATTAAAAGAGGAAGGCTTATGCAGTTTTTCTCACATTAATATTGATATCCTTCATTATATATATCAACTTTAACTTTTGTGTGTACAAATTTAAATCCAATAAAGTATTAGCTATATTGGCCCTATGACTGGGAATATAATTAAAAACCAGCCCTAAAAGACGCAGATATTTATCAGACAAAACAACATCAGTCAAATTTTACAAACTTCCTTCACAACTCATATGAGTTTCTGTATTCAGTTTCTCTTGTGAAAATTACTTTTCCCTTTGCTTTGTTTGGACTGAGTCCTGTTCATTTCCATTGTCTTTTTCAAGTTTTTTTAACCCAAACGAACAGTTTGTTGAATGGTTTCCCCAATAACATGATTGGATGTGTTTATTTCCACACTTGTAGATAGCCTCGCAATCTGTGAATTCTGAGAAAACGTGGCATCTGATGTGTTGTTAACATAGGTGGACACTTTGTTTTTTTCTGTTTAAAGAACCCACATGGTTTCTTACAACTGAACTGTATGTAAAATTCTGGTTGGAATTTTTCTGAAATTGAAATGGGTTCTGTGATTTTTTTCTCAGTATCGATTACATAAGCAGTACCACTATTATATTCCTTTACATCATGATCAATTTTACCAAATTTCCTTTGGATAATCAACCGCTCATGTTTATCAGTTGAGTCAAAAATTTGTAAATAGTTATTATCGTGCTCAATGTGACCGTTTAATTGCTCCAATATACTTTCATCTACAGCTTCTAAGTTGGATCTTAGTGCCCTAGTGTTCTTGTTGTTACGCTTGATTAGGAGCTTTAGAAAGTCTAATCCGGCACTATTAAAAAATGTAACAAGCTGTGAAGGCTGACAGCCTAGCCAGATAGAATTTTGGAGATAATTCTGTCATCTGTAAATATTAATGTAAACCAAAGGCCTGTTGCCTTAAATGGTAAAAATAGTGTTACATGTGGAACTGAAAAAAGGTAACAACAGTGCAAGTTTATCTTAGATTTGTGTTTTCTCTTAGAAATAGCTAGAAACTAGAAAGATTAGACTAAGTGTTTTTCTGTGATGCCAGAACTGTACTGCTGAATTATTTTCAAGTTGTTTTATTTCTATTTATGTATTTATTTGTTTGTTTGTTTAAGACTGGACTAGACAGTCAAGAGGAGAACGTAAACACTTGCACCACACCACACTCATCACATAGTCCCTCAAAACCTACACCACCAAAACACACACATTGAAACACAAAACAAACACCTACATTCACGGAGGCTATAAAAAAAATCTACCCAAGCAACAGGGACCTCCAAAGCAGAAATGCAAGCAACCTCCACCCCCCCCCAACACAACCCAAATGACACATAGCCCACAAACTCAGTATGCCACTCAACCACAGCCCATAAGGCATAACAACGTACCCAACACTCTAGTAATAGGTGACTCTATAGTCAGGCACACTGATGTTCCACTTACCAGGCTAAACAAGGAGAAAGTTACTGTCAGCTGCCTGTCAGGTGCCAGAATCCGCCACATAACGCATGCAGTCAGGTCACTCCACAGCAAGTACAAATATGAGTCTGTCATTGTCCATGTTGGTGTGAATGACCTGCGACGTACCTCCCTGGACCACATGAAAAGAGACAGGGAGAAGCTTTCTGATCTTGTAGCCCAGACAGGTATGATCCTAGCCCTGAGAAGCATCCTGCCATCACCCAGAATGATACCATAGTACAAGAACAAAATGATTGACTTCAACAATTGGCTATGCTTCTGGTGTCATTGTAAGGGGATTCAGTATATGTCTGCCTGGGATGACATGATTGACAAACCATGATGCTTTGCCAGAGATGGCCTGCACCTATCACCCTTGGGATTCTGGATACTGGCTAAGGCTCTTGCCACCCCTATACTGCCTTTTCTAGGCAAGATTCAAATGACAAATTCACCACCAGAACAGGTACAAGCAAGCAAAATCTGAGGGTAATGCTAATTAATGCTAGAAGTCTAAACTCAAAATGCACTCACTCGAGGCACTCCACAAAATGGAGAACATCGACATCTGTGCAGTGACAGAGACCTAGTTCAAGGCTAAAGAGAGCACCCCTGCATTACCAGGCTATAATTCATACTACACCTTTCAGCCACCTAACCTGGACCGAAGCACTAAAGGCGGAGGTGTGTCCATATTCATATCCACACCTCCAGGCTAGTTATTCAGCATAATGCATCTGAGATTATCCAAGTGCAACTAACTCTGGGCAAGACCGCAGTGCAAATTGTAGCTTGCTATAGATCCCCCACCATGCCCCAGGATTCCCACTCCTCATTTCTTGATACACTGGAAAATAGTAAGGTACAACCTAGCACCCTAATAAGGGGCAATTTCAACTACCCCACCATTAAAACTACTCATGTACCAACTCTTGTGCTCAACGTTTTCTGGAATTCATAAATTCCAGTGCCTTGGATCAACTTATCCACACCCCCACCAGGGGCAGCAATATCCTAGACCTGGTCATTACCAACATGGGCAACCGGTGTTTCACACCAGAGGTCAGTTCCTTGTTGGTCAGATCCAACCACAAGCAAATCACCCAAGACATCCACATCCCACCCCCACCCCCATTAGGGAAACCACTGTAAAAAATTTCTCCAAAGCCAACTTCACACTTCTTAAGACAAAAGTGGCAAACTTCACAACACCCATGCAGATGGACAATAGACAATAGAGATACGACTGCTGAATCCTATACAATTGCACTTTATAAGCACTTACACAAGTGCATGGATTGTGCCGTCCCTAACAGAACAAAGATGCTATCCTCCAAAAAAAGGAAGCCAATCTGGTCCGTACTATAAACAAACTCTAGAACAGAAGTAGGAAACTGTTGCAAGAAAGAGTAAAATCCCATGATTGGAGGAACTACAATCACTACAACTGATTCAAAAGTTGCTCAAAATAAACAAAAAAGGGTGCAAATAATAGTGGCTAACCATTTATGAGTATATAGATTACCAGTTGAATTAACAGCATAATAAAGGTGTTCAGTGGCACTAAGAATAACAGCTGAAGAGAGTAAAATGTTCCCCAAGAACTGCTTAAGAAATGTGCAGTAGAGCAATACATTGAAAATAGCAGGGATGTTGTTTTAGATGGACTGGAAAATGTTTCAGGACACTTGATCCATTAAAATATTATAAAGGTTAACCGAGTATATGAAAATGGCAGCACTGTAGACTGGTGTGGTGAATGGGTGGTGACATGGGGTTTGATTGCTGTGTCCTTCTTCACAAACCAAACAATACCATGCCCCCCCTTTTCCTAGGTCCTTTCCCCTTTGCCATAGGGGTTGGGTATCTCCTGTCAGATCCCCTAAGGCAAGCCATCCAGAGAGGCCATCATCAGTGTGTTTGGTCCTCTCATTTGCATATATATATATATATATATATATATATATATATATATATATATATATATATATATATATATATGTATGTGTGTGTGTGTGTGTGTGTGTATATGTATATGTAAGTTAAATGTGGAGATTCTTCATGACATGGAAGTAAAACGCCTACAAAATTATTGGTTGCAGAGTATAATGTTCACACATATTTCCTTGACACCTGCTAGCAGACTTCCTATTTGGTGCCTTTGTAAGTGATATCTGAAGAATTGGACAAGGGCTGGTATGCTTCTCAAAGTTACTTGAAATATTGGCTCGAGAAATATTTCAAAAGGTGTGTGTTGGGGGGATGGGGACTGTCAACAGACTGTAGGTAACCAAAAGAATAGCTCAGAGTGTTACCACTCAGAAGAGTATCTGTTTAACTTACCTTAGTAGGGAGAAGGCCACGTGTTGTTGATGAAATGGAACATGATGGCTGTAACACTGGACTAGTATACTAATGAAAAAAACAGTGCAACATTTCAGTTGGGTGCTCGACTACATGGAGTGTAATTTTTACCCCTGAGGAGATGCTGCTCTGTCATCTTAGGGTAGTTCTTCTCAACATAAGTGCTTGGTGCTGTTGTCATGGCCACACCAAGACATGGCTTCTAAGAGGATGGAAGCAAGAAGTAAAATGGGATCCAGACTGGCATGATTTTTATGTGAATATTAAGCCCAAAATCTGCAAGTACTTCATAAATGTGACTAGGACATGTTGGGAATCATTTTTTCTCTGAGAAAAGCCCTCAACAGAGTAATAAGGACACGCTACAAAGCTGAGAGAGTTATGTGGCTACACTGCTATATAAAGGGCAGCACTTTCTGAAATATGATCAAAGGTGTGTCAGTGACAAAATGTATACATAATGTAATACACAGTTTCAGAAATGTGAATTTGTTTCTTATTCTCAGATACAGAGTTGTGTGAAAGTCGTGACTTACAGCAAGGATGCAAAAACTAACCTTCATTTTTCTCATTTAGTCTTGCTTACATTTCAAAGTTGTGAGCAGTGTCAATCATCATTTCATGATGCCAGCAACCTAAGTTCAGGTGTGTGCACTTATGTTAACTAGTCAAGATAGGAGGTGTACCTCTCAACTGCCCAGATTTCTTTCCACACAATGTCCAGATTTAGGTCTCATGTCTTTGGTCTGTTCCTCATAAAATGTCTGGTTTTCTAATAAATCATTGAAGGTTGAAGTCACTAAATATTGACATACATTTCAGTTTCAGATCTCACATTCTTTAGGAAATGGATGCAAATGAAAAACGTATTTTAGTAACTTTATAAGCTTATAAGAAAAACATTTAAGATTTGTCACTGATTTTGGGCCTGTGTAACCCAATTATTTTAAAATTTGCTTAGATTTCTTGCACTTAGTGATTGAGAGTTATGATAACAGGGTCAGTTAAATATTGTAACAAATCCTTACCCAGAGAGGAATATAAGCTTGCTATGGAAATCTTATCATGAGAGGAATTCTTAAAGCTTCTGCAGCTCTTTAAACTGTCAGATACTGAGGCCTTGTAGAAAGAGTTTTAGCTAGCTGCTCATAGTTATCCTCCACTCAGAATGACGTGAGACAGTACTGTCCTTTATGACCATAATGATAGGCTATTCCTTCTGGCTTTTCCCAGTTTTCCAGCTGATGACTTTTGCTGAGTAGAGCTTTGGGAATTACTGTGCTGCAGTCAGATGCCTTTTTGTATAGGTTTGTGGAGTGGCAAGCTTGATCTGGAGGAACACTGTGCCGTTTATCAGACTGAGATCTCTTTTCCACAGAGATGTTTGTGATGTCCACTCAGCTGGCCACATTATTTGTGTCCTGCCTAAACAGTGCAGTGGAGCTTCTCTGTCCATATGTAGTACTTTAATGTCACACCTGTGTGAGATGACTGCCCAGTTCTTCACCAACAAAAGCTGTCACTACGTCATCCTTCAGATCACATGGATTACATATTTTCTGAGGTACTGAGTATTTTTTTTTGTATCTGAGCAATGTTTTCTTTGTTGTACTAGTATGATTTTTATGACTGTGATTTTAAGTATGTGTTTTCCAGTTGTAATCTGGATTGCTATCCATCCAGACTGGTTACCACCTATCCAAATTTTCTGGGACTATTTATTTATTAAATGTTTGGATCCCCCTGAGGACAGGGGGGCTCCCATCTTTAACTAAGGAGGCCCTAAATGTCCTGCTCCACAAAAAATATTCTATTGATGCCAGTATTATCAGTAGTTTCTGCCACATTTCAACCCCAACTTTCTTAATTAAGTTTGTCAAGCTGCCCATTTCTGTGCAGCTTGTATGCTGTCTGAGAGTCAGTGGACTCACAATCCCATATTCATCTGTTTTTCTTATGCATCACATTACTAAGATTACCTTTACGTGAGTAATTAATGATCATCGTGTGTCCATAAATCAACATTTCTACTCTGTAATGGTCCTATTTTTTATCTCTTAGCATCATTTCAAACTGTGGATCATGGTAACTGATGAAACAATTACAGCTTTACTGTGACAATTTTGGTAAACCGTTTGAAATGTCAGAGTCCTGAAACACAGAGACTGAATGGCCAAAAAAAGGGACTTATATATACTAAGTGTGAGATTACCATTTCATGGAATATTCCTTTTTCTCTGAGATATGTTGGTCTCAGAGTTAGTATACATATATATATATATATATATATATATATATATATATATATATATATATATATATATATATATATATATATATATATACATAGATATAGATATAGATATATATATATGTGTGTGTGTGTTCAGGGGATTGGGGGGAGTCTTGCCCTTCTGCAAAAAAAGAAGTTTAAACAAGAGCAGTAGTCAAGTTTCGCTCTTCTGGATTTTCAGTCTTTTATTTTGCCTTGTCAGATCTCAGCATTTCAAGTGCTGACATTTCAATAGGGAGCATAATACTTCATTTAATATCTGTGCTAGACTACTTTGCCTCCAAACTTTTTGTTATACACATTGGGTGAGATCAAGTCTTAATTCTTCTAATTACTACCATGCAGAGTGTAGCAAGTGTAGGGTGGCCACGGTGGTGCAGCGGTTAGCATTGCCACCTCACAGCAAGAGGTTCAACGGTTTGATCCTTGGCTGGGGTGCCTTCTGTGTGGAGTCTGCATGTCCTCCCTGTGGTCGCATGGGTTTCCCCCAGGTATTCCGGTTTCCTCCCACATCCCAAAGACATGCTGTAGGTGGATTGGACGCTCTAAATTGGCCCTAGGTGTGAGTGTGTGCATGCATGTGCCTTCTGTGGAAGGTTGGGCGCCGGGCTGGCAACTTGACACTGGAAAACTCCACTGCCAGTCATGAGTGGACAGGTGATCCACTGTGGCAATTCCTAACCGGGAAAAGCTGAAAGAAGAAGAAGAGTGTAACAAATCTCAGAGTTTGGTCTTGGGTCTGTTACATTTTATTGCATATATACTGATCCCTTATGGATCTTATGAGAGGGAAAGGTATAATATATGCTGGTGTCACTAAGTTTTCCTCTTCCTCCTAGGAATATTTGGTGATTTGTTTTTGTAGCATTTTATCACTTCTCTCTCAGCTGACCATCAAGGCTTCCCTCTATCCACCCTGTAGACATCCAGAGTTACAGTACCTCAGCTTTTTGGTTCCCAAGGTAAAATGGAGCTGTCATTCATGCTGAGGGATCCCAGGTATTCTCATTATGGGTAATATGTAATTACTGACCATGGGATGGGTAAGGTCAATCTATAGACAAATGGGATAGGTTATTTCACACACAAAACAGGGAAATTGGCTGGACTTAAAATGGTCTGCAAGAACAGCTGGCCTAGTACTTTCCTATGAACCTATAGGGAATGCATTTGTTTAGCTTTAACCCTATGTTTTCCATGCACACATTCCCATAGTGCCTGAGGAGAAGGCATACAGTAGGGTCTTGTAAGCTATGTCCATGCCTCTGCTTGTGACACAGTCAAAGTGCCCTCTTCTCATAACAACACCTTTTATTGTGATCCCCTGTCCCCACTGGTGGTTCTAGCAATGTGTGTGCCTGAGCACACACATCCTATTACCCATAAAGAGAGACATACAGGCAAAGTTCCCCCCCTTCCCCTTCACCCCTGTGCCAGCTCTTCCAGGTACCCAAGTCGCTTGTCAAACTTACCTAGGCCACAGACAGAACTTTATTCCTGTACTGAAACGCATTTGGCAACATTTGATGAGTGCATGCTCTCTAGCATATGCAGGTTCCATTCATTCTTGACATACTAGTAATTGTTTGGAAATATGCATATCCAGAATCTTTGGCTGCTGTTGCCACACAGAGGGACTCCTCTGCCTTGACCCCTTAATCTTTTACTAATGTAGTGGCAGTAAGCTTGAGTTTGTGTCAAAAGTAATGGGGGCTGTCATCCAGACAGCTGTGGAGATATTGTATGCCCTCACATGTGACTGTGCAAGCAATGAGGACAATTCTAATTAAGCCCTAACTCCTCTCCTGGTGGTTGATTTCAGAGCATGTATCTCCACATGAGCCTACTGTGCCCTCCCTGTTCATGTTAATAGTTTAAGCCACAGGTTAACGAAGGCTGCTGTCACCATTTTGGTATGCCAAACCTACATCCCTTTCAACAGCTGCAACATGATTGCCTGCGGGCCTCCACTTGCATATGGTAAAGCAGCCAACTAGATCATAACTCTTCTGTTGTCGAATAGGTGTGTTGATTCTGTCTTGTAACCCTTCTGTCTTGCTCTTCCAGAGCTCAAACCAGTATTGTTTGACATGGCTTTTTGTGTCAGTCTTTAATGGAATGTGGCTGCTTTTTTCTTTAATATGAAGTTGCGTTTATTATGTTTTATTCACTTAATTTATATGATTTATCTTTGTATTTAATGTTTTGTATTGTGTATCACACTTAGTTGATAATCACTTGAATTTGATTTTGCAACAGTAATATATTTTTTACCAAAATTAAGATTGTTATCATTTTCATTTTGTTTGACCCCGTGACCAGCAAACCCATATCTCCTCCTAGACTATGTGTTGCTACTTTTGTCCCAGCATCCAGGGACACTGGATGAGGGAGGTGAGACCCAGGGATAACAACTATCATCCAGTGGGGGTTGGGAGGCGTGGTGTAATGCTGCCATACTGAGCCCTGAGATGGTGCATAGCTTGGCATAACTTACTTTAAACACTTCACTGAAGATATAGCAGTTTTCACAGGTAGCCTCCTCTTCCCACACACCTTTCCCCCACACCAAGTGTTTAGATTGTGGTGGGTGGGGGTTCAAGGAGGTGGCAGCTATCTTACTGGAAATAGGTATTACTAAGAGTTAAGTTGTTGCCCACAGTCTCTTATAACTATCGATCATTGCTGAGTGACATTTTTCAGAAATTAGTTATAATTTGAACATATTTTTTAACCTAATAAAAGTTCTCCATGATCTCCTATATTTATTTCTGTTCCAGTTTGAGTGACAGTAACGTATAAAAATGGTAACTGTTTCAGCGGCTTCACTGTCAGTCATCAAAGGACATGCCCACACATACTCAAAAACTGGTGTGGGGTGTTTAACGTTACACCCACAGTTTTGTACACACCCTATACCAGGCTAGAGTATAGTACACACCTAAGGAGTAATTGTGTCCCTGACTCCTAGACTCATATCTGAAGCAGAAACCTGAGGCCTTCAGCGAGATGGCTATCGTGTAAGACTTTGTAGCAGCCCCTCACTGCGGAATGGGTAAGCCAGCAATGGCCATTTATTCATATCAGCCCTTTTCTGGCTCCTCCATTACCTGGAGAATGAATCTGAAGTCAGATAGTCTGGAGACTAATAGTTTCTGTGTCGCACTTTGTGCTGTGATTCTCATCTTCTTTTACTTCCGGGGCACGCATGACAAAACTGTGCTACAGTCACAGGGTTTCCACCAAGGGCTTTACCTTGCCTTAGCACGTTGTCTACTCATATTGGTGCTCACACATTCTGCTGCATCTGCCAGAAATGTAGTATTGGAGTATGAACTAGGAGTGCAGAAATACCTAAGTTAGGAGGGGAGGGTGTTATCTTTTAGGAAGTGGGTTTTGCTTTCTTATCATTCCCCATCAACATGCCTAAGACTATTTATGCCACCATGAATGAGAAAAACAGTAAGGGTAGGCTAATTGCTCCTCCCTATGGCATTAGCTACAGGTATGAGCAGCAACCGATGTTCTACTCAGACATCAGGTTTTCTGTGTAGCTTTGCCTGCAGTAAAAAGAAGCTGCCTCACATGTCACTGCCATTCCTTTTTTTCAGGTGATGGTTTGGAAGGGCTTGGGTTTATTCACTCTGACCTGTAGCTTTTGAAGACTGCATTTTTTAAAGATGTCAGTGGTTGTCACCTGTGCAATAAAACCACCCAAGGGTTCCCATTGCCATAATTAATAGCAGCATCCCACATGTTTTTGCTGGCAGTGGAAGTGGTCCTTAGGGAAAAACACTGTAAACATTAGTAGCATCCTTGCCGCATTAACTTAGGTTCCCACAGAGTCCTTTGCTTGACTTACATTTGTTACTGAGACTACCCCAGACTCATCTTCAGATGAACAGAAAGTGAGGAAGGTCTTCCTCAAACACTTTCATGCACTTGCTAGGATTGGTAATTCACTTACCAGGGCAGGATTACACAAGTTGTGAGTGCCCTCTACCACTGGTACTTAACTATGATTCCCTGCTTTCAATTTAGGAATTAACAGAGCAATGTGTGAACAATTTGAATGCATTGAGTTACACCTCCAGGACATCCCTGCACAGTTCCCTGATGCCTTCCACCTTTCATGTGTTCATATATGTCCCACTGTGATACCATGAGCTGGATACAACATACTAGCCTCTTGGCAGCATTTGGGAATCATAACTGGCATTGTTATTTAAACATAAAAAATATGTATGCTGGTATCAACTAACAGATCTTCTTTGGTTTCAGTTCACCTTTGTCACAGGAGAGCTAGAGTCTATAATGATAAGATGTGAGAATATCGTACATCTCCACCAGACTATCCTGTCCTTTTCTGAGGCTTGGCAACATATGTGGTTTATCATGCATGATGCTGGCTATTCCCACTTATAGTTGTTTGGAAACAGGTGTCACCCAAGACCCACTTCTTCCCTTTATAGGAGCTGATCAAACTTTATTTGGTCACAGAGAACAGGGTAGATGGAGCCTCAAATCCTAGGTAGATTTGATGGCCATGTTAGCAGTTTATTATCTGATGAACAACAACCACTTAGTATTAAAGCCTACACAATTCAAATGGATGAGTGACAGGTATTCAGCTTTATGACCATACCTTTTAGAACACTGAAATGTCACCCACCTGGTTGTTTACACGCACATTGTTGCTCAGGCTGACCTTGCAATGGCTGTAAGTCATTTCAGATGTGAGTAATGGATTTTCTGTGGAGAAGCTGCTCACTACAGTGCCCATGGTAGGTTGGCATGCAGCCAGCTCATCTAAGTGTGTCTAAAGGTACCAGCTTTGCTAGTGTGACTGCATGTCTGTCGCAGTAGGCCTAGCTATGTGTCATTATTATGAATTCCCAAGGAAAAGGTTGGGTTTATTTGGGATGGGGTATTTTGCACATTGTCTCAGACCTTCAGATTTATGATCAGTGTTGTCCATTTACCTAGACAGAGTACAACAGGCCACCACACGTTTCACACACAGAGCAAGAAGGGAACACAGGAACTGCAGGAATTCCTCAAAGACCTGTGGCATGTGATGCTGCCTCTTGATGCCTTTTGCATTCCTGTTGATTCTTGACATGGTGCAGCACTATTCACAATTCTTGGCATGGGGCCACATATACCACATCTGGCAAGATTTGGTCAACCACATTAACATTATCCAAAGCATGCCTGCACTTGTCTACCCAAAAGTCAAAGTACAGCAATGCCTTGTAGTCACTGAGTAAGAAAGAAGACAGGAGACTGAACTGGATCTTACCACAAAGACTAACCAATCATACATAGCAAAGATTGTTTTAGAATAATTTAAGTGAGAAATTGTTCTGTACATTTTTCTTGCAAAACTGTAAACTAAGCTAAGTGAAATATTTGCACTTCTTTCATTCATTTTCATTACTCAGTTATCTAATTCAGGGTCAAGGGGAGCTGAATAGATACACAAAATAAAGTAAGTATGACAGATGACACCGTGCTAGTGCATATGTGTATATATATATATATATATATATATATATATATATATATAGACACACACACACACCTAAGGGCAATTTAACTTCACCAGCTGACCTGTAGCATCAGTATAAGCTCACCAGCTGACTTGTTACATGTCTTTTTGATAAGGGAGGAAACTGGATACCATAGTTAGAACTTGCACAAACACATGGAAAACTTGCATACACAGACACAGTGTGATACACATACACACACACACACACACACACACACACACACACACACACACACACACACAGGCAAAGACATACACAGACACGCACAAACACACACACACACACACACACACACACACACACACACACACACACACACACACACACACACACCCATACTTGGAGGCGACTTAACCTTACCAGCTGAGCTGCAGCATTTTATGGGATGAGGGAAGGAACTGGATGTTCCAGTAAAATTTTGTGCAAACACAAGGAAAAAATGCAAATTTTGCTCAAAAGGCACTTCATCCAGGAAGTAAACCTGAAGGCTGTGCACAGTAAACAACAATGCTAAGCACTGCACAGCTGTGGTGTCTCTGTTTAACAGGTATCCTAAAACTACTTCAAACATTATTAAAATTCACAGAGAGGGACTAACTCAAACTTCACCAACTGACCTATTCCATGTCTCTTTGAAGAGGGAATAAACTGGATGCCCTGGATAGACCTTGCAGAAACACAAGATAAACTTTCATACACAGACACACACATGCACACACAGGCAAAGACACAAGTGTATGGGTTACCTGTGCACACACACACACAATCACATGCACACTCAAAGAGACATACACACACACACACACACACACACACACACACACACACACACACACACACACACACACACACACACACACACAGAGGAAATTTAACCTTATCAGATGACCTGTAACATTTTTGGGGGATGAGGGAAAGAAATGGATATGCCAGTAAAAATGTGTGCAAACTCAAGGAAAGAATGCAAATTTTCCTCAGAAGGCTCCTCAGCCAGAAAGTAAAGCTGAAAACTGTGCACAGTAAGCAACAATGCTAACCACTGCACAGCTGTGCTGCCCCCATTTAACTAGGGTTACCACCTGTCCCACTTTGTGAGGGACAGTCCCTCTTTGGGCAGTTGTGTCCTGCAAAAAATTAAAAAAAATGGCAAATGTCCTGAAATTTTAGGACAAAAATATTTTGTACATTTTCTTTAATAGCTGCATAAAACAGTTATTTTGGTATCTGAAACACCTAACTGTTATAAGAAACAGAATAAGCAACTAAAATGCTACAAGGATAAGTTTTTATTTTGGCAAAAAAAGTGAAGTTCTGTCCTTTGTACTGGCCGTGGGTATGTTTTGCCCTGCAAAATCTGAATTTTCTACAAAAAATGTCCCACTTTGGGCATCTGAAAAGGTGGCAACCCTACATTTAACAGATAGCCTAAAACTATTTCAGACCTAATTAAAATTCACAGAGGAGGAGTAACTCAAAACAGTACTACATATACAAAAGGAAAACAGTGAAAACCAGCACCAGGTAGTCCAAACTACTGTCAGTGGCTTAGACATCTGATATTTCCCACTGCATCATTTATTGGTGAGAAATATGGTGAGAAATATGGCACTGTTTATTGTTTTGCAAATGTTCTGTGTCTGCTTCAGCAGGCTCAGGTGGCAGTTTAAAATAGTCCTACCAGATGTGCATCCTTGAGAATGGAATGCAGTTTACTTTTTCTTTATCTTGAAGATGAGTTACTCTCAGCAACTTGTGCTGTCAGAAAGCGTAGTCATTTTTGATAACATTTTCTGTCACATCTGGGTACATTTATGCAGAAGAATGGGTACAAAAATTCAGATAATTTGCTCAATGAATGCTTTCCTCAAGTTGCTGTCATTTTGAAGCTTGAAGGATTATAAATCATCAGGTTATGAGCACCACAGGTATCCAAATGGACGTACGAAGAACTTCATTTTACTGACATTTATGGGTCTTCCTGCATTAGTCAGTACAACTACTGTCAATGCACATTAGTCTGTATAGTTCACTATTAAGCCTTGTTCATGAAGCTGACTACTTTCTCTATGCCCAAACTTTTCTGCAGCAGTCACAGGTTTTGAGTGAGCTCAACATCATGTGCAGAAAACGTGTTTGCTAACTGACCCTGCCATGCAGTTGAACATTCAAGTCTGCTAACACGTTTGTGAGAGAAGCAAAAAAATGGCAAGTTATTAAACTAAAAGTCATCATCCAAAAAAGTGCCTTATTTACTTCTGCAGCACATGAAGAATTTTATTTCTTGACATAGTAATCCAAATGTGGCTATAGTGGTTGCACTACATAACCATCAAACATGGAGAAGTAAAAAAACAACGCTATTGTGCTCTGATCCTACTGGATCCACCATGAATAATCATGTGTCATTTAATGGACATGACATAATTGAAATAAAAAGGTCTAAAACATGTGAAGGTTATAAGTTCAAATCAGCAACACTGTCAATGTCACAAAATCCACCGATATGTTTTTTTTTTAGCTGAGGGGCACTCTGTAAGCTCCATGGTTCAATAGTGACACAATTACCTCATATTTGGATGGCACGGTGTACTGTGCAGCAGTTGTGTTGTCACCTCACAGTAAGAGGTTCTCCGGTTTGATTCTTAGCTGTGGTGCTTTTATGCAGAGTCTGCATGTCCTCCCTGCATTCGTGTGGGCTTCCTCTGTGTGCTCCAGTTTCCTCCCACATTACAAAAGGTGTGTTTGGAGTATTTTTCCCCTGGCCTCTGCCAAAAATTGGCTTTGTTCCAAGTCAGACTTTCCTGGTAAACAAATGTTAAATAAATAATTTTTTTCCTGTAAGCCATGAATTTTTAGACTGTGAGGTTTTTCATAGAGGAATGTCAATACTGATAAGGTAAGAGGTTCAAAGCTGTACAGTATGCATTGCTTACTGTAAAAGTTATCCAAAAGAAGACATGATTCAAAGATTCAGAGGTGATTAGTCAGCTGATGACCCCATGAGGCCTTTCTAAGCCTACACCCTATGAGGCCTTTCTAAGCCTAGTCATGCTTCCCAAATATATCTGACATGTTTTGATCCCTTAGGGTTATTTTGAGAAGTACATTTATGTTGGGGCATCATGTCTGGTCAAGCATTTATAGTCTGTCTCCGTCTGCTAGAGACATAGGTGACAGACCAAAGGTAAAATTCCAATTCTTAATTCCAAGAAGACCATGGAGTAAAGTTGAAACAGATTTTTTTTTTCACTTCTCAGACTTTGTACACTTGATCTATGTGTATTTTATTCAGTGTTTCCGTAATTTATAACATTAGCAAATACTATGTAATATGATCAGCGAATTTAGTGTTTTTCTATACACAAAAATTCCTGATTTGGTAATATCTGATACTGGTCCCCAGTAAGTAAGCATGAAATTCCAGAGGTTTTCAGAACAGTGGGACTTTCTGCATATAGTCTGCAGTTCTATTTCCAGTGCAGTGATTAAGTCAAGAGTATAGTATAACATATAAATGACTCTTAAAGAAAACCAAAAGAACTGACAGTGACCATTACTTAGCTGTGCATTAAATGTTGCTGAAATAATAGCAATGCTCCTTTGCAAGTTACGTCTTTCCCTAGCTCAATTATCAAGAAGGTAGGTTGGGAGCATGGCCTAATGGTTAAGGTGTTTGCCTTATAAACACAAGGTGCAGGGTTTGAGTCTCACAAGGGGTAATTGGCTAGGCTTAAAATGGCTTGTAAGAGCAGTTAACTTAATACTAATCTATGAACCTATAAGTCATTGACTAAAGAATACCTCTCGGCTGTTCAGAATGTCCAGATTTTTGCCTCATATTTTTAGTCTGTTCTTCATAAAATTTTTGGTTTTATGGCAGATCACTGAGTGTTGAAGTCACTAAACGATGACATGCATTTGAGTTTCAGACTTCATAACCTTCAGAAAATGCATTCTAATGCAAACCCTATTACTCTATCAGCTTTCTAAGCTTATAAGAGCAATATTTTAAAATGTACCTATTTTGGGTCTTTGTCCCCATTCAGTTTTGGCTTTATCTAGATTTCTTATGCTAAGAGGTTGACAGGTATGAGTAGAGTTCTTAATCTGCTTCGTTGTTGTAGCCTGAAAATTCTAGTTATATTTGAGAGAGACTGAAACAAATTAGATAGCACAAATGCTATGAAAATCAGAGTTCAAAAAGCTTACTGTCCTTGAAAAAGGGAACAGAATGAGTTCCCACTTGCAGTAAGGGTCACAGACAAAAGCAACTGAAAGGTATGGTTGTAAAACAGTATGAGCAATTCAAGTAATTTTTTGTTTGTACTATGGATGGAAAGTTGCTGAGTGAGAAGAAACCAGTGATAGTTGTTCAAAATGTGTATGTCATGTAGTGACCATGCTCACGATGCCACCAGCAAAGAGAGCCATTGTTCATGGAGATAGCCAAAAAAGTGTGACTGGGGAGGCATTTCAAACAGAAGTTAAGCAGAAGAGGCAAAGAGTATTTGTCTTGGTCAAGAATACCTTTAAAACTATCTGTTTTACATGAAGTAGTTTTTATTACTTCAGCATGAAAAGTATAGACCATTTTTTTTTTTTTTTTTTTAAGTAATTTTTCTCACATTGCTTGCCAACCCTTCCATAATCTGAGTGGCCCATTCATTCGACTTGAGTGAGAGACAGTCTTGGGAAGCCTTAATCCATGGATCCTTCAGGGCTATATTTTGGCCTTATCCTCACTCCCATGGCAGCTTGATGCCACAGAATCCTGTCAGTGCTACCATAATGGCTCACGCATGTTTCTATGCATAAGCTTAGTTTGTGCCTTGTATTGATGAATAGCTGGCTTGAGCACATACTCATCCCATTGTGCTCATGATCTGCACCTGCCTCCTCTGAGTCTCATAGGCTGCTTTTCTCCCCTCAGGTTAGGTGAGCTGGTGTCAGCTGCTTGCTCCCACCCTATCCAGGCAGCTTCTCCGGTACTAGAGTCAATAAACTATCCTAGATCATCTGCGTGACTGTCAGGCCTTTGTCATTCTGTACCACTGAGCCAGTAAAGTGCAGGACAGAGTTTCCCAATAGTTTATGTGTGGAAAACTGCTAAAAGAGACGGCTAGATTCTCTTGCATTTTAAAAGACTGAAAATTGCCGACTACATGTATTAACGTTTATCATGCTTCTGTAGTAATAGTGAAGCGTTCTGGCTTTGCATCTGATCAAAACAACATTAGAAATATTTTATTCTTAGATACAATAAAATGTCTGAAATTTATTTTATGCTGGAGCTATGCCTAATTGGAAAGAAATTATATATCAGATGTTGTATTTACAAATGCATGCAGTAAGGCATGAGGTGGTATGAATGATACAGATGTTACTACAAGCTAGGAGTGTTGTGAGGTGTGATCCCTTAAGTAGCTTCTTGCACTTGTAAAATGGATATGTATACACACACACACACACACACACACACACACACACACACACACACACGCGCACACAGACACACACACACACACACACACACACACACACACACACACACACACACACACACACACACACACACACATATATAGTTTGAATTTTACTGGAGATGCCCCTTTCACCAGGTTGGATAAGGAAAAGGTCGCAGTCAGCTGCCTGTCAGGTGCCACATCACACATGCACTCATGTCTGTCAACAACAGGCACTGTTATGATTCCATCATAGTCCATGTTGGTGTGAATGACTTGAGACATACCTCACTGGACTATATAAAGAGAGACATGACTGAGCTCTCTGATTATGTGTCTGAGGCAGGTATGTCCCTCGCCTTAAGCAGCATTTTACCTTCCCCTAGGGTAATACCTCAATACAAACAAAAAAATGATTGACTTCAACAATTGGCTTAGTTTCTGATGTAATTCAAAGGGAATACAGTATCTCTCAGCCTGGGGTGACATGGTCGACAGACCTCAATGCTCATCTGTCACCCCTGGGATTATAGTTACTGGCTAAGGCTCTTGCCAACTCCATAGCGCCTTTTTTAAACAGTGTCACAAGAACAACATTCCTGACATAGAAATACCCTCTAAAAACAACCTCAAGGTTATGCTGCTAAATGCTAGGAGTCTAAATCAGAAACTGCACTCACTAGAAGCAGTTCTCATCCTGGAAGATGCTGACATTTGTGCAGTTACTGAGACCTGGTTTAAGGCTGCGGAGAGCACCCCAGCTATACCAGGTTACATTTCCTTCCACACGTTCAGACCACAAAATGAAGGTGTGAGAACTAAAGGAGGTGGTGTATCAATAATCATTAAAGATAAATTCACCTCTAGATTGGTTAAACAGCATGATTCTCTTGAATTACTTCAGGTGCAATTGACTGTAGGTAAGACCCTCTTCAGGTCATTGTCAGCTATAGGACCCCCTCCATGAATCACTACATCCACTCAGCCTACTTGGATCTACTTGAGTCAATCAAGATACAACCAAACACCCTGGTTTTGGATGATTTTAATTACCTGTCTGTAGACTGGGTAAATTATATGTGTTCTAACGCACTTGCCCAAAGGTTCCTGGACTTTGTTAACTCCAATACCCTGAACAGCTGGTTGATGCACCGACAAGAGGCTCAAACATCCTGGATCTGGTGCTCACCAACATGAGGAACCACTGCACCACCCCCAGTGTGTGGCCATCCTTGGTGAGATATGACCACAAATCAGTCTTGCTAGAAGTAACTATAACACAAGACCACCCCTTAGCAACGACTAGACTAAAAAACTTCTCCAAGGTCAATTACAACCTCTTATGTGAAGGCATAAATAGCTTCATAGCCCCTCCCCTCACTGATGGAACAGACTCCTATGCTGAGTTATACATCAATGCTTTATACAAGCACCTGTACAATTGCAATGACTCTGCCATACTTGGTAGAACTAAAGCAAGGAAAAATAAACCTGCCTGATGGACAGCTGCCATAAATAGGCTATACAATAAATGAAAGAAATTGCCATCTAAGGGTAGAAAGGTATGGTCTCAAAACTGGAAACACTCCCTCCTCAACTTAAACAAGCAAATAAGACTCCTAGTGAAGTCCTCCAAAGCTATGAATCCAAATTAACTTCTGTAAGGATAACCACAAGGCATTCTTTAGTTACATATGTAACCTCAAAGGTAAGGCCCAGATTTGCACTAAACTCATAGTTAATTGTACTATATATGCAGAACCTGTGGATATAGCAAACCTGCTGGCTGACAGGTTCAGTGAAAACTTCACTCCCCTGTCCGCACCACATATACCCTAAAGCATCCCTAACAACTGTCCCCCACTTAATATCTCCAAGGAGCAAGTCTTAAATACCCTTTCCAAAGCCAAATACACAGCCCTATGGGACCATACAGTGTTCTGTATGGGTTAAAACAGGAATTAGCATCACCATGGAGCACACTTTTCAATCACAGCCTAAGCACTGGCTTTGTCCCAGTGGAATGGAAAACAGCTACCATCATCCCTTTGCACAAAGGGGGTGCATCCATGGACCCTGGAAACTATAGACCCGTTATCTTGGCCAACCTTATCTGCAAGGCCAGGGAACAAATCATCATGGACCTTAAGTGGAAATGCTGCATATTCCCAAGTCAAATGGCTCATGGGTCACTCACTCAAAGGACTTTAAACTGGTATGTGACCTCAGCAGAACTTGCTAGAGAGACAGATATGTGTCACAGAGGTTGTCCCACCCTTGGAACAAGCTTCCAATTCAAGTTAAATAAAGCCTGTCATTGGCCGTATTTAAGCGTAATTTGGATGATTGGATGGGTAAAGGAAATTCACCCCAGGGGTTCCACCTGTGTCCCTATTGAACAGGGGCAATAAGTAATGATCTTAGTATCTGCTTGAATCAGATTGTATTATAGCAGGATTATAACTTTTTAACTGAGAAAAAATTTGTATGATATTTTCAAAATCAAGCATTGCAGGAACCCTTCTATCAAACCATTGTATATCATTGCACAATTCTGTTTGTAAATGTTGTCTTGCAGTCATTCTTTTAAACCATATTTTGGATATTAGTAATGCAAATTCAGTGTTCAAGTGGTGGTCATCCATAAATAGTATTTCAACATGCTGAGCTCAAAATGTTAAGTTTTGAGTTATTTGCATGTGTTAGAAATAAAGTTTGTAAAATGTATGTTGCCTATTTTTAATTAACTGATTTTTGTACAAAGTCATAACTTTTAAACTACATGAAATTTTGATGTATAACATACATATAAACAAAGACATTGGCAACCTTCAAACACTGGACCCCACCCAGTTTGGGTTCGTGAAGGGCCGATCTTGTCTCCTGTACCTGATTGACTTCTTCGAATCAGTCTCCAGAGCCATGGACAAGGACAAGGCGGTCCACACAGCCTATCTGGACCTCGCCAAGGCCTTTTACACCATCCCCCACTCTGGAATCATAGCTAGACTTACTAAGCTGGGCGATAATCCCTACATCACTCGATGGGTTGCCAACTGGCTTACTGATAGAACCCACACTGTAAAAGTAGCCAAATCCAGCTCTAGACAAGTGACAAGTGGAGTATCTCAGGGTTCAGTCCCGGGACCACTCTTGTTTGGCATCTACTTCTCTGAAGTACAGGCCAACACTAAGGGACTCTGGCTAACAAAGTTTGCAGATGACTGCAAACTGGAAGCCATTATTGAATCCCCAAATTATGTGGATACTCTACAAAAGGTCCTTACAGAAACAGATGCTTGGTGCCAGAGCCATGGGCTCAAGCTCAATGCCAAGAAATGTATAGTTATCCCCTTTGGGAAAAAACATGTACCCGTGAATTACCACACAGGTGGCAGTACACTAAACACTGAAAGTGTGATAAGAGACTTAGGGACACAGGTGGACAGTGGTCTCACCTTCGATAACCACATTGCCACAACAGTCAGGAAATCCTTCTATGTGGCACACCTCATCACTAAGGGCTTTTCATCCAGAAAAAAGGAGGTCATTGTCCCACTGTACTCATCCCTTATTAGACCCATTATAGAATACAATGCCCCGTTTGGTATGTACCTCTCAAGACATCTGCAACAACTGGAAAGGCCACAGAAATGCCTCACTAAAAGAACCACAGGCCTTAAGCAGATGCCTTATGCTGACCGCCTTAAAAAACTCCAGCTATACTCTGTTGCATATTGTCTACTCAGAGGCAATCTCTGCTTAACCTACAAGGCCATGTCAAACCCAGAGTTCTTGGACATGCTACACTTAAAGAAATCCCAATCCCTCAGAGCCACATGCTCCAGGGATCTAAACCTTGTCATCACAATAAACAAAACATGCTGGAGGGATAGGTTCCTGACTCAGAGACTCCCCAGACTGTGGAATAGACTACCCATACATGTTAAGCAGAGCACCTCTTTGGCCCTTTTCAAAAGGAACCTTGACGATTGGATGAGAGAAAGGAAATTCACTCTGGGGATCATGTCAGTCGCCCGTGTGGAAAGAAATAGCCAGGGAATTGTTATGGCTAGGCTTGTATAGGCCCTAGGGCTAATAGCCTAGTACCAACCTGTGAACCTGTGTGACATTTTCAAAATAGTCATTTTAGAGACCCTTCTGTTTAATTGTTGTGTTGTTGTGCAGTGTCAGTTGTACATGATGTTTTGCAGTTGTTTCTGCAAACCCAGTTTTCTATCAGAGTTGTACTAATTTATTGTCATAGATCAGGTGATAGTGGATCCATGAGAGTGGTTGAAAATTTGAGCTCAGAGTTTAAGTTTTGGAAGACTTATGGGCATCTGTTGCAAATAATATTTGAAAGAATAAGGATGTAACTTACTAACTACGTGGAGTTTGGTATGATGTGTTAAGAGTTTTGGGACCGTATTGCATAACTTTTGTGTGCCGTTGTGAAGTTTCATTTCTAAATGGCATTTTCTGTCCATAACTGCTTAATTATTTAAACTGTAGAAGTATTTGTTTTATTTTTGAAGATTGTAAAATTATTGTTCTTAAAATGTTTTTGTAATACTTTGGAGATTTTCTTCCCATGCTTCAGCTGAAAATATGTACCTACCCAGTCAGACTTTCCCATAAATCAAATATCAGTAAATAAATAAATAAACCCTGCTCACATCAAAATGAAAGTGGCCTTCTTAAGACATTAACATGTAGCTTCAGATTAGGCAGATGTATCTACTACAGAGCCCATGCATGGGTGACCATCAAAAGAAAGGATAGCAAAATCTTAACAAGTTAAAATCCAGAATTAAGCCACAAACTAAGAGTTGAAATTCAGGGAGGCAAGACCACAGAAACCCACTACTGTAGTATTCTTCCTCTGAGGTATTACACACTTGAGAAGGAAAAAACTCATCTACATTTATCTATCGATCTATCTAGCTATATGTACATATTTGTGAAGGGTATTCATATCTCCATTTTGTGGAACATCAGAGCCAGAATACCAAAATGCTGGGCATGGATTAAGGGGCACAGCTCCTCCAGTGACAGGTATAACAAGACTTCGTCCCCTGCAAAGTAGAGACTATTTTATCAGCGTCATGAAATTTATCAAATTATTTAGTCTCATTTTATTCTCTTTAGCAATTACTGATATGAATTATCAGATACACTGAAGCAAAGAATAATATATATGTATTTCTGAATACAGCTGGTGATATAATGTATTACTGTTTTTTTTTTTTTTTTGCTTTATTTTAATTGTTGTATATGATACAAGTTAAAACTGTTGATAACATTTTTCTGTCCTGAACTATTCCAACTTTGTAATAGTAAGCATCTTTAGCTGAGAATTCCTGGAAATCCACAGTATGTTTTCACTTCCCAGTTGTCAGTGATTTGCCTGCTGTCAAATGAGATATTGTTTGGTAAAAAAATTGTAGTCTTCTTTTACAAAAACAAATTTATAATAAGACAAAGCACTCTTTAGTCTTTTTAACATAGGCAAATGAAACTATTTGTTAACATAGTGACACATGAATAGCACTGTTCATAGGTTCATAGGTTGGTACTTGGCTTTCGGCCCTAGGGCCTATAGAAGCCTAGCCATAGCAATTCCCTGGATATTTCTTCCCACAATATTTACTTCCCTGGACCCCTGTCTAGCAGGGCGACTGACGTGATCCCCGAGGTAAATTTCCTGTCACCCATCCAATTGTCAAGGTTCCTTTTGAAAGGGCCAAGGAGGCGGTCTGCTTGACATGTATGGGCAGTCTATTCCAGAGTATGGGGAGTTTCTGGGTCAGGAACCTATCCCTCCAGCATGTCACTTCACAGTTAAATGTTCTCTGGTTCATTTCTCACCTGTGGTATCTTCTGTGTAGAGTCTGCATGTCCTGTCTCTGTTCACATATTTTTCCCTGTGTACTCAAGTTCCCTTCCACATGCAGTACACGTGCAGTCATAGCTAGATCATGGTTAAATGTCCTCTGTGCTAACTGCCAGAGTAACAGTTTTTAACAAAATGCTGAAATCCTTTGCAACCCAATCTTGTAGAGAAGACTGTATCACTGTAATATGCAACAGTGACTTTGTAATGGATGGATGCTGAAGATGAGATGGTTCTGATCATCACTCCAAATTATGCAGACTGTATGACCTGAAAAATGTCAACCCCTTTCCAGTAGCTAGAGGCTGTAAAGAACATGCCATAAAATATATTATTAATATGCAACATGTTTCGACTGTATTACACATTCCAGGCGTATAAGTTAATGAAGTCATTCTTTAGTGCAATTAATAAAGCAAAACAATTAATGACAAAATAAATGCCACAAGCCATGCAAAATCAGAAATACTGTTTCTTGAGGGGACCTACATGCCTGTAGGACACCTACGTCTAATTTTTGACCTCCCAATGTCTTCTCTGTCATCAACAATAGTTATCCCCTTAATACTGGTCTGACCTACTTGAATGGCTGATAATGCCATCTTGTTGCTGCATACACCTCTAGAGTCAACAGAGCTGGAACTGGACAAATGGGGCCAATGCAGAGTAATGAATCAAGGCCTTGTCACCCTTACCGATATTCCATTACTTAGCTGTCTGTCCCAGTTACCATAAACACTGTTCAAACCTGTCATTATAGATACTTATTTTCTTTTTTACTTTTACAATTATCACAGAGATTTGTATTTCATTTAAAACTTTTATTTTTTAATTTTACAGAAAAAAACAGTGACAGACATTTTCTAAACAAAACAAAACAAAATATTGTCACATTGAAAACAGATGTAGCATGAGAAACAGTAAACTTCTCCTCCATTGAAACTCACATTAAGGGAATATTCACCTGGCAACCCTTTAAACTACAAGAGATATGCTGAGATTCATTCCAGGACAACATAGAGTGAAGTACTAATTGGCATTTATGTGATGAGTGCAGGAATTCAAAAGACAAATGGGCAATGCATTTTGAACAGCCACTGATGACCCACTGGATGCAAGTGTCCCTTTTCAAGAGCAGCCCAGGAGTACTTTCTGGTGAAGTAACTTGGTAGAGTCACAGAGCAGACAAATGATGGCTGAGGAAATCAAAAAAAGGTACTACAGGAAGCAGCTTTTTAACAGCTCGTAGCCTTTACCAAATGCACTAAATGCTAGAGAAACGGTTGAAGCCTAACGTACTGCATTTGAAACCTGTGTGCCTGAAAAAAAATCTAAAAAAAGTGTATTCATAGTTAAAATATTAATATTAAACTCATGGACTTCACATTGTCAAATTTATTCACAGCTAAGTAATAAACACACTGTCAACATTCAACCGAATAAAGAAACCAGGGATCACATCCAAAGATCTTGGCACATACGACGATGTGCTCATTTATTACCCTAGGTTTCCTCCCTTTATACTATAACTACTCTGATTCATGGGTATGTAATAGGCTTGCAATCCAGGGGACCATTGAGGAGCCTAGTCCAAATTTCAGTTGTCCCAAAGCACTTTCTGGCTAAGTGACTTGGTTAGTGACCGGACAGGGTATAAATACGAGACAAAATCACAGGTGTTCTACAAAACTGGAGACAGTTAAGAGCAGACTACTCTAAATAACCTTAAAACTTAACAGAAAAACAGGTTTTGCATCAATGTGTATTTTATGAAACACATAAATATGAAACTGTATCACTGACATTGACAGACTATAATCCTCAGTGATTTACCACCAGAAAAAAGAAAGATGTTAAAAAAGCCTTGGCAGTCGGTGTGCAGAATTAAGACTCCTGCCTGCCATACTGAAGGTATAGGATTCTGTGTGACCTTGCCCAAGTGACTTAATTAGGCAGTGCTCCATAGTGGGGCATTATACACACACACACACACACACACACACACACACACACACACACACACACACACACACACACACACACACACACACACACACACACACACACACACACACACATTCATTGCTAATGCTAAACCATCTCACTAACCTGGGGCTCTGTCTTGTTTCCTAATTCAACCATTAACTGCTGCTGCAAAGCAAAGATGCTTTGCAGGGCTTTATGCTGTAAAAGTGTTATCAGGCTGGGCTTTCAAATCTTGCACTCCAATAGTCATATTTGCATGGGTGTGCTCAAGTCTTGTTTGTATGCACAGCAAATCAAAATAGAAAAAAGACTTTTTAAACTAATGTTGCAACACCAGGCCCCCATTGCCAGCTCTGGGTCCTAGGGAGTTGCCTAGGTTGCTTTGTGCTGGATCTTGCCCTGCATGCAGTAAGATTGATTGGCATCTCTAAACTGTTCATAGTTGTGTGTGTAGTCTGTATGTAGTTTGTGCATGTGTGTGTGTGTGTGTGTGTGTGTGTGTGTGTGTGTGTGTGTGTGTGTGTGTGTGTGTGTGTGTGTGTGTGTGTGTGTGATGTGGAAGAAAACCCTGGCAGTTTACTTCCCTTTCTTACTTGCCTAGTAAATTCTGTGGATGGCAGCAGCTGGTAATGGAGTCTCAACAGGATTCAGATATGACTCACTAACCTTGGATGGATTTACGCTAATCCATAGCAGCCCCAAACTCCCTGAATTACTGTGCTGTGGTGATTATACACATACATCACAGCTAAGAATGCAGCACAGAGCAATGGACACTTAGCCATGCTCTTCAGTTGCTGTTACATGATATAATTGCACTGATTTTCTTCCTCATTGAGAATATTGCTATAATCATTACTTAAGATCTTATGACCATCAGTCTTTTTTGATATTTTTTATTGCCATCTAATGAACTTCACTGTTTTGTATGGGATCGATTTGAGGTATCATTTCATTAAGGATGGCTGATCATTCTGCTAGACAGGGCCTGCAGTTCTGTATCATGAAGGTGTGAGTAGTTCTATATAACTTGGTGGAAACCCTGCAAATAATTTTATGTGTGAATGATTTGGTGCAGTTGCATGAAATGAAAAACTAAACCATAGTCCCTCTGAAAGAAGGCAGTAAAATGAAAGACAGGTCATTGCCTCCCTTCAAGGACTCCACCACAAAACTAAGTAGAGCAGGGTGGAATTACCACCAGAATTTTGCCATGCTCGCTGGTGGGGGTTGAGAAGTGAGAACTGTTGAATATTCTTCTTTTAAACATCTTTATTGACTTATCACTTGTGACATACGCAAACTTAAATTTATATAAAAGTAATCAAACCATGTTAACAACTTCACATTTACAAACATCATATATCACATATAGCAATATATGTCATATAATCAAAGCAAAATTACATAAATTGTTCAGTTCTGTCTTCTGTGAAACCTCTTTCCTCCTCCAAAACATTTTTCTGCACGCATTGTTCCTACAGTTTCCATTTTTTTTCTATGTAATTTACTCCTACCTCTTTCTAAAAATCCCACTTCCTACTCTTTTATTTCTGTTACTACTTCAAGTGTAGTTAGTTTAAACTTTGATTTCTATTTTCTAGTAATTGCTTTTTTGGTAGCTACCAGCATTAAACTTAACACAACCTTAATATGTCTAGACAATTCAAATCCTGTATCCCAGCTCAAAAAACAAATCATTTTCTTGGTTACATTCATTTGCTTGCCAGATATTCTTGACAGAGTACTCTGTAGGGAATTTTAAAGTCTGCCAACTCATTGTACTCCAAGAACACCTGCTCCCAAGTGCCTCTTTCTTCCCCATTATACCTCCAACATTTGCCATCTACCTGAGGAAAAATTATTTGGAATCTGGGGTATAAAAGTATCTAGGCAAACATTTCCAGGCAAAAATCTTAAATCTTCTAGATTTTGCTGCATATTTGGAAACCATACTTATGTCCTCCCATTGTTTGTGAATTGCATATCTACTCTCTCTTCCCAATCTTTTCTGACCTCTTCAGATTGATTCCTAAAGTTATTGTGCAGTATTTTATATGACATGCTAATTATCCCTTTTTAACAGCAGATTCTGTCCTAAACCATTGAATACTCTTGTTGTTAAATATTTTTTTCTATCAAATACCAAAAAATGTAAAGTTTTGAAAAATATATAGTATGCTGATATACTAGTGCACCTTGCAGTTATTGGAGAAATGCTTTGTTTCTGTCCTGGACAGGGTTTCAGGATACTTTCCTTTGCCAACAGTAAGAGCAGCTGAAATAGGATTCATTATTTGTCATAATTTTGTTTATTATGCTTCAGTAGTCAGTTTCAAAGCTAACTAATATCTCTTAAAGGACACATTTTTGATGGGTGTGTGTGTTACATTTAAACCTGTCTTATGGCACTTGGTCAAAGCAGATCTGGCATATGTAGGAGAAATGGTGTTGTTTGTAGTGAGAGAATTTTGGTTCACTATAATGAAATTTAGTAGAAGGACTTTGATGGAAGTGAGCTCTGGGAATCCATCTGTAAAAGAAAGAAATAAAGAAAGAAACAGCTGTGCCATTGTGGTGGTCTCCCGCACACCTCCAAACATGAATATGCTAACTCTGATGTGATAGCCTCACAAGAAACACGAATGCTTAGTTTCACAAATAAACCAAGTGTTCTCCATTGCTGTGCACTCTAAATGACACACACGCACACACACACACACACACACACACACACACACACACACACACACACACACACACACACACACACACACACACACACACACACACACACACACACACACACACACACACACACACACACACACACACACACACAAAGCACTGCCAGTTAGGACTCTGTGCGTATGTAGTTTGATGAATACACATTTACTAGACTACCTTCCAAATGCAGAGTGCACATCAAAAGAAACTCATATCTCTGTACCAGCCACATTTTGTAGGGTTGCCACCTTTTCAAATGCCCAAAGTGGGACATTTCTGGTACAAATGTCAAATTTTGCAGGGCAAAACATACCCACGGCCCGCACAAAGGACAGAACTTACTTTTTTGCCTAAATAAAAGCTTATTCTTGTAGCATTTTATGTGCTTATTCTGTTTCTTATAACATCTAGGTGTTTCAGATACAGAATAACTGTTTTATGCAACTACTGCATAAAATATAGGAAACATGTCTGTCCTAAAATCTCTAGACATTCGCCATTTTTTTGATTTCTTTGCAGAAAACAGCTGCCCAAAGAGGAATTGTCCCTCGCAAAGTGGGGCAGGTGGTAACATTTTGTTAGGACAGAATATGCTCTTTTTTTGCCCTTGTTGGGATCAAGAAAGGTTTCTTGCATACACTGATAGCCTGCATTAAATGCCTGTCTAGCTTTCTTTCCAACTCCTCACATTTAGCATTCAGATTATCACTACTGACCGGCATTCTTGTACCATAACTGTGGACTGCTTCAGCTTTCTGGTTCACTGCCGCAGTGAAAGGTAGAGACTACTTCTTCCTTGTCCCTCAATCATAAATGTTAAACATTCCCATCCTTGCCACTCCAGTAGTGGCTGCAGTTTGCAGAGACAATCAGGTGTGTGAGTGTGTGCTGTGGGAAAGGTTTTCTTAGTCCCCAGCTTGGCAGATTCTTTCAGTCTGTTGTCTGTCGTGTACAGTGATGCCTCAGAAATACACACAAACTGTTGTATGTATTACTTAGTAGAGTCATGCTAGAGATGTACCTACTAGATTTCCTCCAGAGGACCGAGTTGAATGTCTACATATTGTTTGCTTGTTCAACTTCCTGATAAACTCCAAACTGTAGCTTAGCAGAATATACCAGAATCAGGCCTGAGTTCATTGTCAAACCTCCAGACAAGGTTTAGGGGAGCCATATTTTGCATTAGTGCCAATTATTTAAGTACAAACACATACGCATACACACACACACACACACACACACACGCACACACACACACACACACACACACACACACACACACACACACACACACACACACTCACACATAGACAGACACATGCCGGTTGTCGTAGCAGTAAGGCCATCTAATGCTAACAGACCACATAAGTTTGCTTCCCTTTCACATCTAAGGCAAATCAGTCTCCAATCAGCTTTCAGTTTGTGACATATTTCTTTGACCATGCTCAAGCCAAAAACAGGATATGCCTTCATGCCAAATCATTTGTCAGCATCCACAAATAATTACTTACATATAATATATATATATATATATATATATATATATATATATATATATATACATACACTTTTTTTTAATCTGGTCCTTGTAGAATTTTCTTTTTGTGCTGTAGTTGTAATTTCATTAGCAAAGCCTGTTTTCTACCCACCTTTCCTTTTGCACTTTTCACACTATCCAACTAGTTAATAGTCTTTATTGTAGCCCTTCCCTAGCAACTTGTATGGTCTTTCTCAGCTTAACTCTTATAAAAGTAAAATCATATATTTTGGGGTGGGGATGGTCACTTACCAACTTTACTGCCAAGTCTAGTTCAGTTGATAGCAGAACATGTATAGTGAGGTGCCTGTTGGAATTAATAGCAGAACATGTATAGTGAGGTGCCAGTTGGAATTAATAGCAGAACATGTATAGTGGGCTGCCTGTTTATTTATTTATTTATTTGACATTTGTTGAATGGGAAAGTCCGAATGAGCTAGTGCCCTTTTTTAGCGCAGGCTCGGGGAGAAAAGCTCCACAGAATAAACAATATACATTTGTTACAATTCATAGTGTCAGTTAAAATTTTACAGTGTGTATCAAGGTAGGTATTCATACAATTGAAACCAACCGAAAAAGAGAGATTTGCACGCAAGTAGAGGAAACAAAATACAGTTAGAATTCAGTGCACACAGTCAGGTAGGTATAAACATCTGATATAAGGTATAAAGATGTGGTAAACATGAAGGTAGATGCATTTTGCTGTGTCAGGTTGGATGTAATTCAGCATTGTGCAGATTTTTTGAGGAAGTTAGGTGGCCTCCGAAAGACATGCATGAATGGACGTGCCTTCGCTGAAGGTTGGGCGTTGGGCTGACAACTCGCCACCATAAAAATCTACTGCCAATCATTAGCAGACTGGAGTTCTGCTGTGGCGACCTCTAACTGGGAAAAGCCAAAAAGACAAACAACAACAGGGGAGTAGTTAACATTAAAGCTTAGTGAAAATGAGGGTAAAAGGGAGGCAGTAGGAGAATAGTGAAGCGGTAGGAGAGAATAAGTAGGCACCCCACTAAAATCGTTCTGCAGTTAATTCCCTCGGCTTCCATTGCCTAACTGTGTGACTCTGAGCAAGTCACTTAACCAGACATGCTCCCAGGCTGAGTGTAAAAAAGGTCCGTGGGGATCAGTGCTCTAATTTGTGGAAAACAAATATGAATAAAATAAAAATAAGTAAGTATAATTATTAACTGTTTTTGTAAAATATTGTGTTTGCAACAGATGGAATATATGAGTTCCTTGAGTAGTACCAATGGCTTTTGAGTCCCCACTTTTGTTGTCCCTCAGTTTACCACCATCACCCCGCAACTGAATTTTTGATATCCTGTGTCTGCTGTTAGAGCTAAGTTTCAGAACTATGTAGAGAAAAACAAACATTTTTCTTCTGTTGAAATAGACTAACAGCCAACATTTGTTCTGGTTGCAGTTTTACATCAAGAGATGTCTGTGTTTCAGTGCTAAGGCATTAAAAAGATCGATTTTGTTCTTACAAAGATTTTTGTAAAAACCCTAACTTCCTTGTCGTGGTAACTCATCATTCTGTACCAGAGCATATGCCTGATGTGTATTTTCTCTTCTACTGGAAACAGACCTAAGCCTTACTAATCACAGTTTATACTATACATGTCCTGTAGAAAATACAATGTTATTTTGCTTTCTCTCTTGGGATCATAACCTTATTAAGTTAGAGGGATTTGCATGCCTCATAATCCTTAGACCTGTGTTGTGTAGAGCTTTTTACTCATGGAAGTAGATAGCTTCATCTCAGAAGAGCAGCCAGATCAACAAAGAATCCAAGAATCATACTAACATAATTAATGTTCATTTAAAGAATAAGAGAATATTGCACAATAGGGATACTCAGACTTGCTACTATGGCCAGGCCTGAAGATGTGTTCAGAAGTGAGTGGCTGGTGACTGATTGACCTATGTAACCTGAGAGCCACTGTGTTGGGTAGTCATTCATTTGAAAACCTATGAATAGAATGAAAGTATCCTTAAAGTGACTTGCCAACATTTGTATATACATCACAATATTTGATGAGGTATGTGCTGTGATGTATTTTTCCAGTTTGTCCATCCTTACATTTTTGGGCCATTTTTTAATAAAAAGTTTCATAAAGTTTTTATTAAGCCACTGTCAAATAAATTTACTATAGTCTATGCTGATGTCACTCTAGGTTATCTTGCAGTGTGTCCATAGATTTTAATGGGGTACCTTTGCACATATGTGATGGTGTGCTCATTAAAGTCTGTGGACACAAAAGATATTTTTCCTACACTGATGTCACTGGGTTTAGAGGTCACTGTTTAGTCAGTGGCATCAGTGTAAGGAAAGTGCAGATTTTAAAACTGTTTTTCCTAAAGAAGGAGAAGCTGAAAACGTTTGCCGGTGGGCAGAAATACTGTTTGGCTTTTTATACACCACATGCCGTGGTGCACAGGTAAGATATAAATCAGTGACAAATCACTTTAAAGTGCCTAATGAGATGTCTCTGTATGGAATGAGTTCAGCTTCCTTCTCCAAAAGAGCTTATCACATATAGGAGGGAAGCCATGAACATGGAGTCTGAATTAATCCTGTTTAAGAACCCAGTAGTAGAAGCAACAGCAAATCAAAATACCTGATGGTGAACACCAGTGGTGAAGAAAACTGTCAGGCTGAAGATAGGGCCTTCAGTGCAGTGTTTATAGGGAAATAAAAATCTCCTTCAGAAACTGAAGCCATGCTCTAATGCTCCAGATAACATTCCTTCATACTTTCTTTGCATAGCTGCCGAAGCCATTGCCTACCCCATCAGCATTCTAATCAACCGCTCTATCCAAGAAAGCATAGTACCCCAAATTTGGAAAAAGGCTGTTATCATACCTTTACATAAAGGTGGCAATAATAACAATATTACTAATTTCCGTCCCATCACTATCCTGTCTCCCATCTCTAAACTCCTAGAAAAGTGTATCCATCTACAACTCCTACCACATCTCTTAGACAATCACCTACTAACTCCCACACAACATGGATTTAGACCCGGTCACAGTACTATGACAGCCCTCCTTTCCTTCCTGGAAACTGTAAATAAAGCCCGGGACTCTGGTCATATTGTTTCTACCCTCCTACTTGACCTCTCTAAGGCCTTTGACGCTATCTCTCACAACCTACTTCTAACTAAACTCTCTAAGCGTAACCTATCACCTTCCTCTCTGAACTGGTTCTCCAGCTACTTATCCAATAGATATCAAGCAGTAAAATGGAAAAAGGCCACCTCCTCATTCCTTAATACCCCAACTGGAGTTTCCCAAGGTTCCATACTGGGTCCTCTCCTCTTTAATATATTTATAAACGACTTCCGCAATTCTATCCCTTTCTCAAATATCATCCAATACACAGATGATTCAACTATTATCTGTTCTGCCACATCCATCCCTACACTCCTAAAGCTTACACAAGATGCATTCTCAACCACTGAACAATGGATGAAAAAAAATCACCTAGCACCTAATGCCTCTAAAACCAAATTAATGGTATTTACTCCCTCTAAAGTTACCTCTTTCAATACAAACACATTCTCTGTCACTAGCCATAACAACACATCTCTGGAATTGGTGTCAGAGGCCAAGTTACTAGGGGTCCAAATTGACAGTCAGCTTAAATTCAATTCCCACCTTCAACTAAATATCAAAAAAACCCATCAAAAACTAGGCATGTTCTACCGACAAAATCATTATCTCACACCCTCCACTAAAATCACTCTCTCTACCTCATTTCTTATCCCCTCCCTTCTCTATAGAGCCCCACTCCTAACTAACCTACAATTTTCCCTTAAAACACAACTTTCCACTTGCTACAACAAAATCGCCAAGTTCGCTACCAGCCACAAGTCCTCCACCCACCACTGTTCTTCTCTCCACAAACTAAAATGGCTAGAACTATCCAATCATCTCACCTATACTCAACTTACTCTTGCACATAAGCTCATTTTCAACCCTTCCCTCTGTCCCTCCCTTTCCTTTGCCTTTAAAATGCACCTACCTGACAGAGTACTAAGGTCTAACAACCAAAACCTAATAGAATTGTACAAACCAACTCGTCCCCCAGGTAAAAATCTCCTATCCTATGGTCTAGCACGTCTCTGGAACTCTCTACCACCATCCATTCATACCACCTCTAACCGCTTTATATTCAAAAAACCTTTTCACTCACATCTAGTATACCAGTGGGAATGCTCCTGCTCCCACCCCACATAATTTACACTGGCAATTTCCATTTTCTTTTCTCTCCCCCTCTTTATACTAGCAATTTCCTTTTTACTTTCTCTAAGCTATTTACAAAGAATGTATTAGAATGTACCTCTTAAGTGCAAGCTTCCTAATATGTAATGGCGTCTCAGTATTTATACTGTAATGTTCCTTTTTTACTAGTCTGTATCATCTGTAATGTTCTTCACTAGTCTGTACTATTTGTAATGTTTTGCTCTAGTCTGTAACATTTGGAAAAAATTGTAATCTAAAACCTATTGTAACCTTGCTTGTTTTTGGAGCTTTTCTCTCCGGGACTCCATTGAAAATGGGTTCATCTTGGCCCAATGGACTATCCTGGTAAACCAACTGCAAATAAAATAAAAATAAAAAATAATATCTGTGAAGATGGCTCATGGATACCTAAAGGCCAAGAAGGCAAAAGCTGTGGCAGTCACTGAACTGAAGGCCTAGGTGTGGGAAGAGTGTAGTAAGGTCGTGGGGAATGATGTTTTATTGGCATTCAGACAAACCATCCAGTGAGCAGGAGGGAAGGGCATGACATTTCCTAGGTATAGTAGAACAAGTGAGTATTAAAATGCTGACCTCAGCTGCAAGCACTGTCAAAAAGTAGAAATAATAATGTCAGGGACTCCTGTACTCAGAGCATTTTCTTTTCTTTGAGGTGACTGAATCAGAAGCAAGTGGCAGGATTGCATCCATTTCTGCAGATAAGTAGAGTATGGCAACTAAGCAGTTTCATTGTGACAAGACTTTTGGAGTGGATACAGAATGATAGCAGCCCTGGATATTCCCAGGGAGTCATGGTTAATTTGCGTTTTCAATGTTGCATGTTAAGTGCAGGTAGTATATCTGGACGAAATAGGGTGGTTGTCTCCAATTTCAAAAAGGAGAACACCACTATATTCCACATATACAGGAATTGCATTGTTTAACCTGCCAGTAAAAACATTTATACAAGTGCTGGAAAGAAATCACCAAGTAGCTGAACTTCTGATTTAGAAAGGGCAATGAGGATTTTTATTTTGGGGGTTTCCCAGTATGATCTATATGTATTCATTTTTGAGATGTGAAAAGGCACATGATTATTTCCCCTAAAATGTCTTATGGAAGGGTTACAACAGTACAGGGTGCCAAGACTGCTGTTTTTGTGTGCCCTACATTTCCTATTTTTGTGCAGCAGCACTTCTTCCTGAATTCTTAGTATTATGTTGAATATATTCAGGATGAGTATTGGACTTAATAAAGGTGTCTTGTATTCCCTTCTGCTCATGATTTTTGTGGACAGTATAGAAAGATGCAGCTAAGAGCAAGAGTGTTCAGTTTGGAAATATGAGGGTTGCATATTTATTGTTTGCAGAAAATATCACCCTCTTGATCTTAAGTGAGTCTCATCTTTTCTATGGTCTGGGGTAGCTCAATGCTAAATAAAGTGGCTAAGATGGAAATTAGCACCTCTAAATTAGGGGTTGTGGTTCCCACATGAAATAAGCAGAGGGATGCCTTGATGGTAGTATTGCAGGTAATATAGCAAATGAGTATCTATAAGCAGATAGATGCAGTGATGGCAATACTGCAGGGTAATAGAACAAATGAGGATTTACGAGCAGATGGATGCAGTGATGGCAGTACTGCAGGGTAATAGAACAAATGAGGATTTACGAGCAGATGGATGCAGTGATGGCAGTACTGCAGAGTAATAGAACAAATGAGGATTTACGAGCAGATGGATGCAGTGATGGCAGTACTGCAGAGTAATAGAACAAATGAGGATTTACGAGCAGATGGATGCAGTGATGGCAGTACTGCAGAGTAATAGAACAAATGAGGATTTACGAGCAGATGGATGCAGTGATGGCAGTACTGCAGGGTAATAGAACAAATGAGGATTTCCAAGGGAATAGGTGCAAAGGTGGAAGTACTATAGGTATTAGAACAAATGAGGGTTTATGAGCAGAAGAATGCATCAATGGCAGTACTGCAGGTAATGGAACAAATGAGGGTTTATGAGTGGATGATACAGTGATGGTAGTACTGCAGGTAATGTACTAGGCTGCGGTAGTGAAGAAAGAGTGGAGTCATCGGACTGAAGTCTAAGTTTACTATTTAGTATGTGTCCCCCATTTTCACCTAAAATCATAGGTTCATAGGTAGGTACTAGGCTATCGGCCCAAGGGCCTACGTAAGCCTAGCCAACAAGGTTCCCTGGCTTACGCCACCCAAGAAAGTTATTTTCCTGTGCCACTGTCAAGCAGAGACACAGAAGTGATCCCTGGGGTCTATTTCATCAAGATTTTGAGTTTTGGAAGTCACTAAAAGCCTGTTGTTATAGATACAAGTAGTGTAAATAAGGTCCCCATGCAAGGCTTTCTGGTCACACTCACCAATGCAGGCTGAGGAGCACAGGAATCTGAGAAGATTATGGAGTGTCCCTGTGGGTTAAGAGGAATCAATTGAAGTTATTTATTTAAGCACCCAGTCAAGATGCCTCCTGGATGCCTTTTATGAAAGGTGCACCTGCCAGAAGGCACTGGTCTTATGTCAAAAGGGAGACATAGGACGCAGTGGAGTGAGTATATCTCTCATCTTGCTTGGTAATGTCTGAGAATCCTACAAAATAAGCTCAAAACTGTTGCTGGGGCTAGACAAGTCTAATCTACCTTACTCAGCTTGCTGCCACACTACCCTTACCAGAATAAGCAGTTTAGAAAATGGATGGATACTTGTTTCCTCCAGTCAAAAGAGATGGAGAAGATTCTGAAGTATCTAGATATTGTCTCTATTTATGTTCATAGCTCTCTGCTTTAATTTTTCATTACAGAGGGCAAACATTTTCTGAGCTTCTGTGAAGTAAGCTCTCTTCAGGGTATGCATACTTCCAGATCTGGATCAAGATCAAATGGGGAACTGATGAGACCCCCCCCCCCAGCCAGACCACAGCAGTGGAGAAAAGGGCAAAGTTCTGTACTTGTCCATTGTGCTTCAGGCAACTATTTTGATGCCCTTAGTAAATTCAGCGAATTACTGAAGCAATTTTTGCTGATTATGGGTCAATGAATAAATGTTCACCGGAATAACATTTCAACAACCTAATATAGATCCTCAGGGGGGTGTAAAAGATCTCATAGTTCCTACCATTAATGCAGACAGATGAGTCCTTGATTTAACATCTCTTCCAAAGGGTGACACACTCAGGAGTGTAGCAGTCCCCTTAAAGTACACTGCAGTCCATCAATATGGTGTGAGAGTAGAGTCCACAGCCTTCTGCACCAAAGGCAAGTACCTGTTGTGCTATTAACACTGCTTTCAAACTTTATAGCACAAACACTGATGGCCATTTGCTAAACAAAACAGCTGCACATTGAAAACAGACTTATCATGTGCAACAATAAACTTCTCTTCCCTTGAAGCTGAAATTTCTTGAAAATGCAATGAAACTCTCGTTCCTTAAAAATGAATTGAAACTCATAGTCCTTGAAATGAGTTGAAACTCACAGTTCCTGAAAATTCACTCCTGTAGTTTTGAAGATTTTTCCATTAAGAAGTGAAACAAAATGTATGAAACGTATTAATTTAAGAATATTTGAATCAGCTCTAATGATTTATTTATTTTATTTTTATTTATTTTACATTTGTTGACCGGGCTAGTCTGGCTGGATACATGTCCATTTTCAGCAGAGGCCCGAGGAGAAAAGCTCCACTAAATACTAAGTACATTACAAAATATTACAAATGTTTATAAGTAACAAATTAGAAAATCATAACATCACACAGAATGCAAGATAGATTCAGGAGAAGCACATTTCGATGAGCAGTTAATACCATATTAGCAATTTTACATAGAATGTACCTAGGTCGATTAGTACTGTAACAGCAGAAATAAGACAGATACTAATAGGAAGAGTGAAGGAGAGATGTAGTATGAGAAAGAAAAAGGTTAGCCTGGTGTACTGCAGAAACAAAGCCAATGATTTAGGTAGTACAGTTTAATTTTCTGTTTGAATTGAGGCAGGGATGTAGTCAAAGTTATGTCACAAGGTAAGAGATTCCAGCATTTACCTATAGTGTTAGTGAAAAGAGAACAACCTGCTGTGTTGTTTGCCTTTATTGATTTAGTCATAAGTTTACTAGAGGAGGCGGAGCCAGTTCAGATTATTATCACGGGATTAGGAGTTGAGAGAGTATAGGGTGTTGTCAGGTAGGTGTAATATGTTGTGAGCTATAGTGAGTTGAGGAATTTTTAGGTAGTTTTGAAATTGAGCCAGCCAAGTTGCTTTAGATTTATACAGTGGTGAGTCCTAAAGGGGTTACTAGTGGCGCGAAGCGCTATGTTATTATAGCAAGTTTCAAGTTTGTTAAGATTGTTTTTCTTGAGGTTGGTATAAATGGGAGAAGCATATAGGAGAGTAGATAGGAGATGGGTTTGAGCACATTTGGTTCTTGTTGCTGGGGTTAGAAAAGGTTTAATACGATATAGGGATCCAATTTTTTGTTAACAACCTTGATGGTGTTGTTTATGTGCTGATCGAAGGAAAGATGATTGTCAATGGTTATTCCAAGAAGTTTAGTAGTTGGATCAGGCGAGATGATAGTGCCATTATTAGAAGAAATGGTAAAGTTTAAAGGGGGGGACCGAGAGGTGGGGGAGAAGAGGAGGAGTTTAGTTTTTTTTGCATTTAGTAGGAGAAACCGTTTAGAAAACCAAGTTTCTACTTTGTTAAAGGTATTTTGTGTTAAGGAGGTCAGTTCAGTAGAAGAAGGTGCGGAGCAGATAAGGGTAGGAGATGAAGACTGTTGTCTCCTGTGGCCAAACACACACAGCTCTACCTGCTCACAGACACACACACACCTCTTCCAACCCATAGACAGACACACCTCTACCTGCTCGCGGACAGACACACACCTTTACCTGCTCATTGACAGACACACCTCTACCTGCTGACAGAAACATACACCTCTAACTGCTTGCAGTTTAACTCACAGGCACACACAAAATGCCCTTACCTGCTTGCAGAAGACACTTATCTCTGTTTCACTTCTTGGCAACAGCAAAATGCTATGTGGCTCATTTCTGGTGCCAGAGAGCAGCAGTTCCTCTCCAACATCTATTCCCAGTTTATGGCAACATTAAAGCAGAACGTTTTTCTCTCTTTCCAGAATTTAAATTCTTCACAATGTGGTGCATCATATTCCTAAAGACACATGCATGCACAGACCATAAATGCAACATGGAGAGTGCCTTCTTAAAGAAGATATGTAAAATTTTTTATTGTTTTTTTAATTAGCATTAAGTGTTATGGCAGCCCTTCAGCCAGCACCCCCCCCCCCCCGCCAGCATGCCCAAGCTAACTGCCTAGATTGCTTAATGCTAGATACAGCTGTGCATACTTCTGTGCCTTTCTTTTGTATTACTGTGGCATTGGATATTTGTGCAAAAGCACTTTGCAGTTCCAGACTTGTTCTGACCAGATACTACAGTCAGTATGTTGTTTCCAGGTACAAAGTTAACTGTGAGCTGACAACCCCTCGTAAGTCCCTTTTATGTTTTGGTTTCAGTGGGCTTCTGGCCTTTTATGCATCTGTGCTTATACATTGCTTGTGGGTTGTTCACGGATGTAACTTTCCTACCATGAAGTGTGGTAAGACAGTTGTGTAAGATTTTATTTCAGTAGATCTTTGAAGAACTGACTTAAGTGACATTTAATCTTTTCATCTTTTCCCCATCTTTCATTTTGTTTCTGTTTTTTATTTTTATTTTTTTTTTTGTTTGTTTGTTTGTTTCTAAAATGTTGGCTGTAAGTGCCTTTTGGGTTCTGTTTCCAAAACTCCCTGGAAAAAAATGAAGTTGAACTGTGGAAAAGCCCATCTGTTTGCAGTATTTATTGTTCAGAGGGTTCAAGTACCCCCCCCCCCCCCAGCTAGTAAGAATGGCTTATCTGTCAGTAACACTTCAACAGATAAAGACTACAAGATGCTAAGGAGCTTCACCCTGATATAGTCCTGGGTTTGATTTCCACAGTCTCTACTTCACGTGGTGTAAATCTAGATTAGCTGCAGACAGTTTTTATTTTTTTGAAACTGCTGATTTATGAGGTACTTAAGCCTTTTTGGCTTATCTTCTTAGCAAATAAATTAAAAATGGTCATGCTTGCTTTGCTTTTATCTAAATAGAAATATGTCATTAATATTACAGCAGTAGTAATGCTGTCTCCAGATGACACTTTCTTTTGTTTAATGTTCATGTGCATCTATAGCTATATCCAGAATTATACCCCATAAACAAGACAAATGTACTTAAGCTAAAAGTTCTCTTCGGTGCATTTTTCAGTGTTAGCTGCTTTGTAATCATTCAGCAGAATTGATCTTATATTGTTTTGTGCCTTCATGTAATTTTTAAATGTATCCTATTAAAGCTGCATCACAGAATGTATGTAGTACTTCACTTTTGCTGCTGTAACATCCTGGGTCCCACCTCAAAACAGGCATATGCTGTCTGATGTGCCTAAGCCAGGCATCATAACAACATCAGTAAGAAATAATACAGCTTTCCATAAAGCTCTTAAGCCAGACTATTTTACTATAGGTAGCCACGCCTGTTGTAAGAGCTACTGTTGTATTCAGGTGTTTTGATAGTATTTTCCTAGGTATACTCTGCTCCATTGATACCTGGGTGGCTGCAGACCAAAGTATAAGTTGCAGTAGTTTCAGCAGGGGGGGGATGTTGATGTCTAATATTGTATGATCTAGTTTTTGCTCATAACCAAGCTGTAGCTTGTTTGAGAAATGGATGTCAAGAAATTCTTTAGAGTGGATCAAAGTAAATCTCAAGAGATAATCTTTGACATTCATTTTGAGGACATGTAACTATATAATTTTGACCAAAGATAATAGATCACAATACCTTACAATACATTAAACTGTACCTACTCCGTGCTGTACCAGCTGCAGAGAGAGAGAGACAGAGACAGAGAGATTGATAAAATGTAGATAAGCTAAGTGTTTATAGTTTTCAAAAGTATAATGCACTTAGGGCTGCCACACAAATCCTTGTTATACAGGGCTCTCACACAAATCTGTGTTATACAGGGCTCTCACACAAATCTTTGTTATACAGGGCTCTCATACAAATCTTTGTTATACAGGGCTCTCACACAAATCTTTGTAGTACATGGAGCTTTAACAACTTTGATGTTCTACAAGACACCAAGAAAACAAAGTGTATCAGTGCAAAGTATTTTACAGCTTTAAAAGCTGTAGTACACACAGTTGTAGTTAAGTAATTTGGCATCATGAGCAATGCCTCTGGTTGCAGGCACTACCCAGCCAGAGTTGAGAATAAAAAGAAAAGTCCTACAGAGTTGAGGAACAATTAAAAACTGTCCTCCAGAACTAAGGACCAAGAAAGTCCTACAGCTGTAAGCTAAAAGCTGTTATGTGTTTCCATAATAGTTCTTTGCTGCACTGTCTCAAGCACCTTCTAAAGACTGTAGCAAGGGGATATATTAGCTCATTGCTATAGTTCCTAACACATAGGCAGTAAATGAATGTCAGCTGCTTAAATGATTGCATATGTCTTTGTCGTACTTAATAAAACTATAAGCGTGTCAATCTTTTATTAAAAAAACTCATGTTTTTAAGAAACTTCCTGTAATTACTGTTATCTTCTGTTTGTAATTTATAATTTGTTTTTCTTATGGGGCTTTGCTCCTTGGGCCTCCGCTGAAAATGGAATATCACTCAGTCGAACATACCCGGTTAACAATTGTCAAAATAAAAAAATAAAAATAAATAAACATTGCTTGCAGCCTTGCAAGGACTGATCACACTCTCAGTCATGTCCCTTAAGAGTAATCATACCACACTGGATAAATAGAATCTAAGAACAGCAACTGCAATCATAGTTACTTAAATGATTGCAATAGCTGCTTGCAGGGACTCATTGGCACGTCTTCCACAGTGCTGACCCCCATGCCAAACACTTTCAGCAGAGCCAGTGTCCCCCTTTGCCCCATCATTTCTACAGCTTTGGTAACACAAAGACTGTAATGACAGTGTATCTGATTCTGTAATAGCTTTAAAAGCTGCAATACAGTTTGAAGTGCCATACACAAAACAGGCTTGACAGCCCAAGTTGTAATGTAGCTTTTAAAATGTTTTGAACTTCCAAATACTGATCTGTTGCAGTCACTGTTTATTCTCTAATACAAGACTAGAGATTAACAAACTTTGTTAAGCACTTTTCTGACATCAGAGTGATATTTAACATTGTCTTTTTCCAGAATTTGGAGAGAATCACAGTAGAGTGAATGGAACTTTTGATTAGGATCCTATATTGTGTAAGAGACAAACCAGTTAAGTGCTTCTATAGTGCAAGACACAAGCTTAACAATGTTTAAGCATTCCAGCTGTAGTTGTTAAGATCAGGTATCATGCTAGACAGATAAATCTGCTTGTATTCGCCAGCAAACAACAGCAGCAGAATTAAAACAGATTTCTTTCTACCTGCTGTCTGTATGAGTAATCTGTACCTGACTTTCCTTAATATAAGACAATGTGTTATGCTGTCTTTCTGATACTCTTCACTAAGTGCTTTACAGCTTTGATAGCAGGCAAAAACACGTGTTTTTTATCTAGTACCTGTAGTACATGAAACAGCTAGAGTTCTGTGCACTACAGAGAGTTATGATTGAAGCTCAGTCGTAACCCATTATTATGTATTATCAACATGGATGGCAAGACTTACCTCTTGAGCTTCACCCTCAAGGCGAATTTTTTGGAATCCATGTCTGAAACACAAAATAAACCAGTTAAGATCCAAGACCCTATGTCATCCTAACAAAAGTAAATAAACCAAGGTAGGCCTACTTCTCGTAAACTATAATGGGGAGATTCAATAGAAACATTGAAATAAAAATAAGACACCTTCCCAGAATGTAACTCGTCATACAACATCCTAAAACACTAAATCCTACCACAGCACAGTATTCAATGAATTGGGGACAAATCTCAACAGAGTTAGTCACAAATCATGAAATAATCAGGGACACTGTAAACATATTAACACTATTAACTTGAGACATTAACAGAATAAGAGAATGTGAATTAATATGCATTTTTTGAAGTAAAGAAATCTATAACTCTAATTATTGATCTCAATTTATGAATTATTTGTCATGTTTTCTCCAAAAGTCTCTAGTTTTAGGAGGCATTAAGAGGAAAAGAGGAAAATCTGAGTCAAAATAAGGGATTTCCCTAAAAAATCAGGGATAGTTAAGAGGTTTGAACAACAAAACATTAATGCAAAAAAAAAATATCTCCCATTCACTTAATTTGATAAAAAAAAAAAAAAAAAACTTGTAGTATCCCCTACCCAAAGTAAACACAACCAAAGAATCAGCATATTATCTTCCAGCTAAAGTAGACTAAAAACGCCTAAATATGTTAATAAAATAAGATAAAGCAGTAGAGAAAGATAAGAAAAATAATGCATAAAAATGTAAAGGAATCAACAAATTAGAATGATTCAAAGTAAACGAAAACATAAAAAAACAAGCAGCATGTTCAAGGATTGTAAAACATAGACACATAGCCGGCCTTAGGCATAGGCCAACTAGGCGGCCGCCTAGGGCGCCACTCTATTAGGGGCGCTTTTCCAGTATTTATTTGGTGTAGGTACACCAGGATGGGGCACCGGGTGGTGTGGTGGGGGCGCCATGGAGCCCTTTTGCCTAGGGCACCAGTTGACCTAAGGCCGCTCCTGCATAGACATCATACAATGCTATGACAACAGACATAACAATAAACACAGAAAAATAACACCAAATATTTAGAGAACATACCTCAGAAAAACACTCCCTTGTCTTTAGGTCAGGTTTCACTTTAAGTCTGTTTCAGTATAGACAGAAACTGAAAACAAACTGAAACTTGACCCAAGTTAACCTAATATCACTGCACCCCTTCCATTCAGAAAAAAATAAAGAACACTATGGCTCACAGATATGTATAGTATGTAGTCTTACCTCTCAACATTGTACAACAAGAAATCTGGACAAAGCCATAAATAATGGAGGGGGGCAAATGCCCTAAAATAGGACAAATTTTAAATAATGCTGTTACAAACTTAGAAAGGTGATAAAATAATGGGTTTTGCATTAACATAAATGTTTTAAATGGTATGAAGTCTGAAATGCAAATGTCATTATTTTCTGACTTCATTCCTGAATGATCTGTCAATGATTTGCCAGAAAACCACAATGTTCTGAGAAATAGACTGAAAGAATGAGGCAAAAATCTGGAAATTCTGCAAAAAAACTGTACAGTTGAGAGGTATGTTAATGTAGTAATGTACTGTGCTCACTGGTAGCACTGTTGGGGAGTTTCTGTGTGGCATGCTAGCACAATGAAGCACAACATGCAACAGTTACATAGCAGAGTATAGATCATATCCTACATTGTTGCGTTTCCCAGCCGCCATGCTGTACACTAATTCATAAAACTATGTCCTGCAATAGGCATTATGGCAGAGCCAGGATCATTACCATTTTACTGGAGTGATGGGTGCTAGTACTGGGTGATTTCCCATTATTCGGAGACTGGGATTGCCCCCGTGGGGAAGCAGAAGTATGTTTGTGTTCCTGTTAGCAGTAAGAAAGTCCTTTGTTAGTAAACCCCCCACCAAAAAAAAAAAAACACTGTTACCTGAAGCAACTCCTGGAACCCAAATCAAATGCTCCTTGTACCATAGCTAGCTTATCTGACACCCTGGGCAGTTCACCAGACTGGCACCCCCTCAACCCAAAGCTGAGGACAAAAAAAAAAATGAGAGAGAATTGTTAAAAAAAAAAAAAAAAAAAAACAAGAAAGAAAAAAGAATAGAAAACATATTTTGTACTTTTGTAGATGATTGCTACAACTGTAACAAACTTACACCTTGCTACAGTTACAAACACATACTAAGCTTCATCACAAGTGCAAATGAGGAAGCCTTGATATTTTTGTAGATTCATAAATACATGAATGGCAGTACTGCAGTTCCATACCATTGGCACTCTAGTGTACTTTTAAAGTGTTGCTAATGTAATATACATTTAAATGTTGCAGGTTTGTCTAATCACATTATACTTTATCAGATGATCAGTTTGTCCTTTAAATATGGCTATGTAATGTTTGTTAACAGTTCTGAAGAAGTCTGAATGTTATTAGGACAAAAATGCTTAACTGTTTTGGAACAAGATTTGGGGTGTTTTCCTATGCTAGACAGAAACTGTATTTCACAGGAAAATGTGCATTTAATTGAAAGTTTTGATGTGCATCCAATAAGTATTTCAGATCATGTGCCAATAATAACTAAAATAAAAATGCAGGGTAATTAAATAAAAATGAGACGTTGGTGCTTCCCCACCTCTCTGGGTAGTGGAAATTATTCAGGAGTTGTTAGGAAAGACAGAAATTTCTTCAGAAAATATAGCTATATGGTGGAATAAAATGAAAGTGAAGTTTAAAAATAGAGCAGAAATAAAAAAAGAGAGATATAGATAAGAAGTAACATTTAGAGGGAGTGACAAAAGGTTGAAGTATTGCAGAATACGGGGTATCTCTCAGAACAAGAAGAGGTGCAACTGCAGAGTGCTAAAGAGAAAATAAGGGACTACCTGGGTAATATACAATGAGTTTAGAAAGATTGCTGTAAGCAACTGTTTTTTATAATAACTCCAGAGCACAAAAACGTATAGCACAATGGCTCAGGCAACAGAAAGTAGACTAGGTTGTTGCTGTGCTTAGGAGCCTATAACAAGGAAAATAACCAGAGATCCTGTAGAGGTATTAGAAATATTTCAGAAATGTTATGAAAGTCTGTATAAAACAGAAATGTGGAAATCAAGAAAACATACAAATGGAGATATTTATGGAAGAATTAAATATGCCAAGATTGGGGGTAGATGAGGCTCAATTATTAACATGATAGGAGGAGATGACATAAAAATGGAGCTGTATAACCAATCTACTGGAAAGTCTGTAGGAACTGATGATATTCCTGTGGAAGTTTGGAAGTTAAGAGGGAAAAAAGTGATAAAGATCTGGAAGGTTTTGTTTAACAGTATTGTAAAAGGAGGAGAAGCACCAGCATCATGTGACTGTAATACCTAAAGATGGTAAAGATCCACCAGACCCAGCGTCATGTAGGCCCATTCAATTCCAAACCATGATTATGAAGTTTTTATGTCTATAATGGCTAAAACAATGGCAAAGGTGATACCAAAATTGATAAATATGGATCAATGTGGTTTTGTGCAGGGGAAGACATAAGACAGAGCCCCTCACTATCACTTTTCAAGAGGAACCTTGATGAGTGGATGGGTAACAGAAAGTTCACACCGGGGATCACACCAACAGTACTACTAGATAGGGGCTAGGGGTACTAGCTGCTAGTACACGGGTCTAGGGAACTACTAAAGATGCAATGAATACCACACAACGTGGCTGGGCTAATATATGCCTTCAGGCAGATAGCCCAGTACCAGCCTATGAACCTATAAGCAAACATTTGAGAACATTAACAGAACAATGATGATTCAGAGGCAAGCAGAATGTAAAAAAATACCACTGTTGTTTGTGCATCTTGATGTAGAGAAAGCATTTGACAGAGTAAGTTGGGATTTTGTGAGTAGGACAATGGAAGCATTTGCATTCCCTGTCAAAATAATACAGTTAATTAGTGGGATATATGAGGGATCAGAGATAAAAATTAAAGTGGAGGGGATTTCTCTCTGATATGCTCTGTTTGAAAAGTGGAACCAAGCAAGGGTCTCCTTTTCCCCCTTTATTTGAGTTATATTTAGACCCACTGGCAAAGAAAATAAGGGACTCAGAAATTCAATGATATAATTGGTATGATAATCAGGAAAAGTTGGCTTTATTTGCTGATTATATTATTTTGTACCTGATAAAACCAGAGAAAGGACATTTCAGTGTTGTGAAATATTCTAAGATGGTTTCAAGTCATTTTGTGATACAAAATTAATGAAGATAAAGCAATGACATTAGCTGTAAACTATGTACCTACAGATGAATTGGTTCAGCAATACCCATATTCATGGGGACATGATAAAATGATACCTTTATACTCATTTTCTTAGAAAACTACTGAGCAGTGGTCTATGGTTGGCTTACAAGGCTTCATCTGATCCATTACTGGTGGACTTGCTAAACATCCGTAATTCTAACAATATTAGAAATATCTGATCTAAAGACCTAAACATCATTTTCAACAGAAGTAGAACATGTTGGAGGGACAGTTTCATAGACTAACCCTTACTCTGGAACAGGCTTCCCATCCATGTGAAACAGAGCTCATCTCTGTCCCTATTCAAATGCAGCCTGGCTCAAAGGATGGGGAATCATAAAATAACCCCTGGACTAGCACTTTTACCCCTATTGGACAGAGAAAACTTGAAATGCTCCACCACCTAAACTGTATGCCCTTGGATAATTTATCCTGTCATTTACAAATGGGAAAACATGGCTAGACTTAAAAAGGCCTCATAGGGACATTAGTCTAGTAATTGCCTATGAACCTATGAGGCTGCCTGCACTTATTAACTGTTAGGATTAAAACTGATAGGATTTAGGAAGCTCATCAGTGGAAACTTTCCCAGGTGGACTGCTAGCCCCTCCTCCCTTTGCATAATGCTTTACCAGGCATCTTCTTTCCCAGATCTGTTTTGCCAAGCATAGAGTTTGCATTAAAGAGAGATGGACTGAGGCTGTGTTTTGTGTAAGTTGGAAATTGTTAGAAGATCTGTGTGGTGATCTCAAATTTTGGTTGTGACTTAATGCCACTTTATTTCATTGTTTTAACTACCCTCTCTCTTTCTTTCTTTTGATGCTTCTTTGCTCTTAAGTATTTTTTCTTCAGTTGTTGGAATGCCAGGATCCTTTTCTTCTAGGACACATTTTCATTAGTGTTTTTTTTTAACTTTTCTGAGGGTGATCGCGGTTCCTTATTATTTCCTAAAGTGTTTTATGTTGTCAGCTTAAATTTCATCTGTTGCTGTATTTTTTTTTTGGTATTATGTAGATTGCAAGTTTTATCAGGCAAATTAAGTGATTTTTGTGCAATTCATGGTGTTTTCTGGACTTTTGACATTTTTCCACTTTGTAGACATGAAAAGCCAGGTAGTAGAGCATACAAGAAATTAAATGAAGTACCAAAACTCCCCTCCAAGTTAGGCACACACTGTGTGTATTTTGTTTGGGTAAGCTTTTAAGATAGAATATAAGGTTTATGAATCATTTACCTCTAGCACTATTAGGCAAAGAGTTTATTAGGAAATGCAGGGACCAGGCCTTATCTTCGTCCAGTCAGGTTTTAAGCCTCAAATGCCCCCCATAAGGGTGACTACTTCAAGCCCAGTCACTGTGTCTGCTGCTGGTGATTCTTGGGATTTTAAATAAGCTCACACAACCTCTGTAACTCAACATGCTCCCAAAAATTAATGGTGTACACAGTGAAAAGTGTTTAAAGAGGAAACATATACCAAAAAGGAGTGGTGGGAAGTCTGCAGACATCTGGAGAGTATTTCTTTTAGTGACAGTCAAAACCAGCAGAGAGAGGAAGGTATTTTTTTAAGCAGTTTAACCAGGAGGTTTTACTTCAACCCCTGGTATTTCTAGCAGTGTTGGTGATTACTATGGCTTACCTGTCAAGCAAAGAAAAACAGAAAGTGTGACTTCCATGTTGGATGCTAAGGTCCATCACATCTTGTTCTCTAACTGTGCTGCCTCAAAGACTAGTAAATCTGTCCAGAAGGTATCATTAAAGCTGAAGTGAAGGTGGTGGAGACAGTCATGTATATGATTCCAGTGGTAGACCAGCAGACAGTTGTTCAAGGCATCTCGTATTGTTAAGGCATACAGAGGGTTTTCTTTTCAGTTTAGTTTTGCTGCCTCTCACCACTCCTTCTCAAGGAACATGCAAACTCTGTTTCTCCTGAGGACAAGGATTGATCTGTAAGCATTTTCAGTCTTGGTCATGGGATTGCCATCTTTTTTTTGTTTTGTTTTTTGTTCAAAGAAATTTAATTTTCTTTCTTTTTTTCCCAATAATACGCAACAGTTATTCACTTGAAATAGCAATATAATAATGATAGAGAAATGGAATTTAAATAAGTAACAATTCCATATACAATGCATACAAAGGCCTGAATACTATTTTCATATCTTTCTGTCTCTCTTTTTTTAATTTCCATCCTTTGTCTTACTTTATTTTTTTTAAAGATCAGAGGCAAGTTATGTTGATAAAAGTTAATAACAGATATCACTTTTGTGTAGGGATTGTTAGTAAACGGTTTATATGTATCCTTTGTTCTTTTACTTTAGTCTCTCTATTAGCTGTTTCTTTTAAGAGAGACAGGAAGTAATACATTTCCTCGCTACCGCAAGAATTGTCCATCCATCTATCCTCAACCCATTTTTCCCATTTTTGCACATGGGGTTGGGATGTCGCTTCAATAGTGGCAGTCATCTCGAGCCAAGGTTTATACTGTTGGGTGGCTAGCCCTGCCATGGTAGTTCATCCGTTCCACTCACTCACACACACACTCACACCTATGGGCAATTTAGAGTGTCCAATCCACCTACTGCATGTCTTTGCAATGTGGGAGGAAACTGGAGCACCCAGAGGAAACCCACATGACCACAGGGAGAGCATGCAGTCTCCGGACAGAAGGCACCCTAGCCAAGAATCAAACTGGAGAACCTCTTGCTGTGAGACAACAGTGCTAACCGCTGTACCACAACAGCCACCCCACCACAACAAAAAAAAGATTATCATTTTCCAAGTTACATTTCTCATTAACAGTGAACAAACTTAAAAACTTGGATAATGAAAATGTGTCAAAAAATAAAGCTTTTAAATAAATCATCTATATTACTCCAAAATAGAGTTAAGGAAGACAGTCAAAGAACACATGCATCCAGTCTACATTAAATTCTTGTAAACATTGCCAACATTGTATTTTATAATTTCTATTAATTTTAGCTATTTTATTTAGAGTCAAATTTCTGTCTGTAAAAATTTCCAGGTAAATATGTGCCAGTATTGAGACCAAGAGGTATGCTTAACTTGTTGTCATTGTTTGTTTTTTGGCTTTTCACGGTTAGGGTTCGCCACAGCAGAACTCCGGTCCGCTAATGATTGGCAGTAGATTTTCACGAACGCCGAGGTGCCAGCTCGATGTTCAACTTTCAACGAAGGCACTCCCATTTACGCATGTCTTTCGAACGCCCACCCAACCGCAGGGAGGACATGCAGACTCCACACAGAAGGCACTCCCCACACTCCAGCCGAGAATCGAACGGGAGAACCTATTGCTGTGAGGCAACAATGCTTCCGCTGCACCACCATGGGTCAAGAAGTATGCTTAGCAGAGGTTACTATTTGAGATTTATTCTCAGAAGTAAAATAAGAGGAATTACCTAATGTGATATGATTCCAAAATCTTAGATTTAAATGTACTTTATATTTTATGAATATTTTGTAAAGTTTTGAAATTAAATTATCAAATTTTGTTTTATTATATACAATTTCATAGAAAATTGTATTAATTTAATATTTTCTTTAAAGTGTGACTGAATGAAGGATAAGCATTGTTCCTGTGTCTGTGTTTTCATACTTTGTAATAATAATCAATGCTGGGGGTTTAAATCAATTTTTTTAATAAGTTGAGTATCATTAACTTTCCGTTATTTAAAACATTGTTGCCAACACACAAAACTTTTGGTCTCCTAAATGGTGAATATGTGACCATGTATTTTATTAAAAAAGTTCCTGGTTATACTAAAAGGATTAAAGATATAAACCAGAATTTAATATATATTTTAGAAAGAACAGTATTCTTAAAAGTCTTTGGTATAAAAGTTAAATACCTAGATTTTGTGGCAGAAGAAATACTATACTATATGAAATTACAAAGATATTGCCAAAAGAAATTAACTTAATTAGTTGAAATGATATTACCTAATTTTTACTTTTTTGTTTTTATTTTTAAGGAGAGTTAAATGTAATGATTTCCAGTTAGATTTCCAGTTAGAATTTTAATTAGGCTTAACCCAATCTATCTCTGAAAAACTGATTTCTCCAAGATTTTGGTCTGATGCGATGAAGTAAAGCTATTCTGTCTTTGTTAGGGAACTAAAGAAATATTAATAATTGTTTGTTTATTTTACTAATATAATGTTGATGTGGAATATACAATATTTTAGGTAACAGAATCATTTTTAAGTGAGGTCTGTCTTCAAAGGCAATAACAAGCTTATTCCATTTAGAAATAGAAATCATCATAGTTGACAGTTAATATTTTATCTATAAACGTTAGTAAAGTAATACCTAAATATTCAAAAGAGGAGACCTGATTACTAAATTTATAAATTTTTGTATTTGCTTTTTCCTTTTTATTTAATACTATAAATTTAGATTTAGGTTGATTAGGTTGAAGACTGGAGATAGACTGTAATAATTGTATTATAGAGTCCAGTTCCACAAGAATTGATTTTGAATTTGTAAGTGTTAATAACATATCATCTGCAAACAACATAATTTAAGAGGAATGATGCTTAAATATATCTAGGCCTATAACATATGGATTTGTTTGAATTAGAATAGTAAAGATTTCGATAACTAAAGCAAAAAGAGTTGGAGAAAGTGGACAACCTTCTTTAGTACTTCTAATCAGAGAGATGTTTTCTGAAGTAAAAGAACCAATTTTAATATAAGAAGTATTATCTTTATAAATATTCTTAAAGAGTGAAATGAAAATTGTAGGAAAATCAAATAGTTCTAGAATATTAAATAATTCCAGTTCACAGTATCAAAAGCTTTTTTAATGTCAAGAATAATTAATAAAGCATATTTGTTTCGTCTATTCAAAACATCTGTAAGAGTATATTTCTAATACTGTCATGAGTTTGTCTTTGATATATAAAACCTGTCTGATCAGAATCGATTATTTGGGTTACAGGGCCTTTTATTCTATCATTTAAATTAGACATAAAGATCTCATAACCATTATTTAAAAGTGGGATAGGTCTGTAAGAAGAGCATAATTGTGGATTTTTATTTTCTTTTGGAATAGGAACAATTAATGAATATTTCCAGGAAGATGGAATCTTTTCATGAGATTTAATCCCAACTAAAGTTTTATGAAAAAATATATCATAAAGGGCAGAAAAAGTTTATAAATGTCTATTATTAATCCAGTCATATCTGGAGATTTGTTAGATTTTGATTTTTCTTTTTTTTTTTTTTAATTTTGTCTATTTCTTTATAATACATGTGTTTATGTAAGCCATCTTTTAATTTTGGTGGTATTTTTTAATATTAATAGAGTCTTGATTTAATACTGAATTTTTAATACCAAAACTAAAATCTTGATCTTGAGATGAGTAGTGAAATCTGAAAGAATTAAAAATGTCTCCAATCTGTGTGGAGTTGTTCTTATTTCCGTAATGTTTAACCTCTAAAATATGATTTATTTTTGATCACATTTTAACTCTTTTTGATAAATTATGCATATAGGTTCATAGGTAGCTACTAGGCTATCTGCCCTAAGGCATTTATAAGCCTAGCCAGAATGTGTTGGCTTTCGCCACCCCCTTAGATTAGTTCCCTGTGCCTCTGTCCAGCAGAGCCACTGAAGTGATCCCTGGGGTAAGCTTTCTCTTTCCCATCTACTCATCAAGGTTACTTTTGAAGAGTGTTAGCGAGGAGCTCTGCCTAATGTAGATTGGAATCTTGTTCCAAAGCATGGGAAGTCTCTGGGACAGTAATCTATCCCTCCAGCACGTCCTATTTATTGTTCTGGTAAGGTTTAGATCCCTAGAGCATGTGGCTCGAGGGGATAAGGTTTTCTTTAGGTGGAGCATGTCCATCAATTCTGGGTTGGACATGGCCTTGTATGTCAGGCAGAGATCACCTCTGACTAGGCAGTATGCAACCAAGTACAGCTGGAGTTTCTTCAGTCGAGCTGCATAGGACATCTGTTTGAGGCCAGTGATCCTCTTGGTGAGGTACTTCTGTGGTCTTTCCTGCTGCTGCAGGTGTCTTGTAAGGTACATCCCAAATGGGGTGTTGTACTCTATGATGGGTCTGATGAGTGATGAGTAGAGGGGCACAATGACCTCTTTTGATCTGGATGCAAACCCTTTTGTGATTAGGTGGGCCACATAGAAGGATTTTCTAACCACTTTGGTAATGTGATTTTCAAAGGTGAGATTACTATCTACTTGGGTCCCCAGATCCCTTATTACGTCTTCCATATTTAGGGGACTACCACCTATGTGGTTGTTTGTGGGTACTTTGTTTTTTCCAAAGGGGATGACTATGCACTTTTTGGAATTTAGCTTGAGGCCATGATTTTGGCACCAGGTATCCATCTCAGTGAGACCCTTTTGGAGGATGTCTGTGTCAGCCGGAGAGTCAGTTATAGCCCCTAGTTTGCAGTCGTGTGTGAACTTGGGCAGCCATAGTCCTCCTGTGCTTGCCTGTACCTCTGAGAAGTATATGCCAAACAGGAGGGGTCCTAGTACTGAGCCCTGGGGAATGCCACTTGTAACTGGTTTAGAGTCAGACCTAGCTCCCGCAACTCTCACCATGTGATTTCTGCCTGTGAGCCAGTTGGCAACCCATCTTGTGACATAAGGGTTTATGTTCAGGCTGGTGAGCTTTGCTATAATACCAGAATGGGGAATGGTGTTGAAGGCCTTTGCGAGGTCTAGGTAGGCTGTGTGTACCACCTTTCCCACGTCTATAGCCTTGGTAACTGTCTCAAAGAAGTCCTCCAGGTTTAGAAGGCATGATCTGCCCTTAACAAAACCGAACTGGATAGGGTCCAGTGTTTGGAGGTTCCCAATGTCTCTGTTAATGAGTTCCATGATGATGCGCTCCATAGCCTTGCAGACCAAGCTAGTCAGGCTTATAGGGCGATAGTTCCAGGGGTCTGTTGTGGCTCCACCGTTGTGGAGCGGAATAATTGTTGCTGTGTGCCACTCTATGGGTACGTAGCCTGTGGAAAGGCTGAGTTTAAACAGTGTGTTTAGGTGAGAGGTAAGTTAATCTTTGAGCTTGTGTAGGACGCAGCCTGGGACACCATCTGGTCCCATTGATGCTGTGTTTTTGGCTTTGGAGAGGGCTGTTTTAACCTGAGTGTCTGTGATTTCAGGGACTCTACATTCTTCTGGTATGGTTATGGGCCCTTTTGGGGGTGAGAGGGGAGTGAAGTTTGTGCTGAACCTGTCTGCCAGGATGTTGGCGATATCGGTCAGTTCAGTGTATTTTGTGCCATTCTGCACTAACTCTGAGCAGATCTGAGCATTGCAACTTAGAATCTTGACATAGCTAAAGAATGCCTTGTGGTTATCTTTGGAGTCCTTGGCAATTTTTCTTTCGAAGCTCGCCTTGGATGATTTTATGATGGATCATAGTTTCTTGCTGATACTGATCAGGGATGTCTTCCCTTCTTGGGATTTTACTCTTTTATGTACTAGTTTCCTCCATCTATTGTATAGCTTGTTTATGGCAGGAGTCCACCAGACTGGTTTCCTTTTCTTGGAGGAGTGAGTCTTGGTTTTGCTTGGGATAGCACAATCCATGCATTCTTGTAGGTGCCCGTAGAATGCATTAGTAAAGGATTTTGCAGCTTGGACAGTGTTATCGTTTAGCATGGGGACTTTGAAACTTTCCACCTCGGTCTTAAGTAACGTAAAGTTTGCTTTTGAAAAGTTTTTCACGGCGGTTTCCGTGTCCGGGGGTGGGGGCAGAATGTGGATATCCAAAGTGATTTGTTTATGGTCAGACCTAACCAGTGAGGGATTGACCTCCGGTGTGGAACACCGGTCGCCCATGTTGGTGATGACCAGGTCCAATATGTTGTCACCTCTGGTGGGAGTGTTGACCAGATGAACCAGGGCATTTGAGTTTATAAATTCTAGGAAATGTTGGGCAAGTGAGTTAGTACTTGAGTAGTTCTCCCAGTTAATGTTTGGGTAATTGGAATCACCCAATATTATGATGTTTGCTAGGACCTTTATGTTTCCTAGTGTTTCCAGAAATGAGGAATGGGGGTCCTGGGACATGGTGGATGATCTTTAGCAAGCTACAATTTGAATTGCAGTTTTGCTTATTGTTAGTTGCACGTGGATGATTTCTGAAGCATCTGGTGATAGGGAATAGGAAGACATTTTTAATCTTTCTAGAGCCAAGTTTGATTTGTAGGCTAAGATGTCAAGATATTGTTTATTTTGTGTGTCTATTTCTTTTATATTTGATTTATTATTTTTAGTAAATTTAATTTTTGGCTTTTAGGAGTTTTTATTGAATATTTTGTAATTCTGAATCCTATTATTTAATTTTCTTTTTATACCAAGTTAATGTTTTACCAAAAATGTAAGCCTTTAATGAGTTCTGCATCATAACTGTTAATGGCAGAAGTGTAGTTGGACTCCAAACTCTTTAACTTTGGTTATCATAATCTGAAGTAGGGGGATTGCCACCCTTGAAGTTGCCAACCTCTGTACTGACAATGCCATCAGTGCATGTGGCCATGGCTTCACTGCCTTTAATGTCATTCGGCAGGTCAACTTCAGATCTATGGGTTTTTCCCTCAGTTTCAGTGTCAAGTTCAATCTGCTTAATTCCAGCACTAGGAGTCTTCAGAGTCAGCCTTTGAGCCTTCAAGGCTAAGGCCTTCAACTTCAGTATTTGAATAAGATAGGTCAGGGTTCATGCCAGCATTAGTGTTATTTACCCTGTTGTCAGACACTGTTTCCTTCTGTCCCAGTTGCAGGCGGAGTTTTGTCCTGTTGAATACCAGGCAGGTGTTGGCTATGTGCATGGTCCTAATAATGCCCCTATTGATGCATTTGCCATTCTTAGTTCATACACTAACCATAGCCTCTTATACAGAGCATTTGCCAGGATTTGCGGCCACTTCCTTCCTTCTGGAGAGGACAGAGGGTCAGACAACCTGTGCAGGATAATTCATATGGGTGTGGACTCTCTTCTTGGACTGGTCACCCCTGATTGCAAGAAGGAAGAATAAGTGTACTTGAACACCTCTTGGGAATTACAAATGCCAGAGTTCAGTGAGGATGAGAGCTAATTTTCCTCAATCCCCTTGTTAACCTTAAGTTTGGTGAGATACTAGAGATGATAAGGCAAAGGCAGAATGGTCTGTGGTCCCACTGTTCTTTACTCAGTGCATCCTACAAGAGATTTTCCAGTCAGTCAGCACTCCTCCTGGCTGATTTCTCTTGACACTAAGAAGGTGCAGCTAGTAGTACTGACAGCATGAGAAAACCATGATATTGTGGCACCCATCTCCAGAAGGCATGACAGGATCCTCCGGCTCCCTGGGGCTAGACTTGTAGGATGGAGATTCCTAAGCCTAAGTTAATTGTTGTGGGGGCAACCCTTAAAAAGGTTTATGTTCCAAAGAATTCCAAAATAGTGGAAAGGTCCTGGAAACACTGTTACACATCTTTCTTTTTGACTTTGGTGGTGGTAAATAAGTTAATTGTATATCACATGTGCTCATGGCCGGCCTTAGGCATAGGCCAACTAGGCGGCCGCCTAGGGCGCTGGTGTAGCAGGGGCACTTTTCCAGTATTAATTTGGTGTAGGTAGACCAGGATGGGGGCACCTGGTAATGTGTTGGGGGGTGCCGTGGAGCTGTTTTGCCTAGGGCACCAGTTGACCTAGGGCCGCTCCTGCATGTGCTATTATTCCATTGTGAACCAACTGATAAAATGGGACAGCCACTTAAAGGTTTATCCATTGAAGATCTGAAACAGAAGCTGCAGTCTTAGCAGGGAACAATTCCATCCATACTGAACTTCATCATGTACCTTGCTTAAGAAGCAGACAGCACCATAACCAAGTGCAAGAATGCCTGGTTGTATCACACTGATTTTGCTGAGTATGTTACGGTGACCTTTCTAAATGCTGCTTTTGATGCAGTGGTACTCTTTGTTCCATTAGTGAAGACTCACCTAGATAACATGGTAATAGAAGATAAGTCCCTCTCCTTTATTGGTATGATGTCCACATTCCCCAGTCCTGTTTTCTAGGATGCAGTGGAGCCCACTCCAGCTTTGGTTTGGGTTTGATTACAACAGCAGCACTGTAGAGGGCCTGGAAGAAACCAATAGAGCTGCAGCAACTTCCTGAATGGTTACCACTCCAGTGGGGACAGTAATTGCCCACATCAAAGGTACTGAGGTCCACTACTTGACTTTTCAGTGTTCCTGAGGAAGTTATGAGTAATTTGTCTTTCCACATGCCTGTATGGGTGGTCATTGCTCAGGGCAGATGGATGAGGATAATTATATCTAGAGGTTACACAGTATCCTTCTTAGGCATATTCCAGCCCCAGTCCACACTACTGATAAATGTGCCACCCTTTTGGAAGACTGTAGCAAGGAAAAAGATTATAATCAGCATTCCTACTGGTGCTTACTCTCACACCTACACTCTGATTGCTGATTGGTCAGCCCTAAGGAGGAAAATTAACAGTCAGAGTGATGCTTTCTTCAGCACTTTCTTGCCAACTCATGATGAAACATTTCCATTTCTGGCAAATACGCCAGCTATGGCAAAACATTCAACACAGAATATTGCCCTTTTAAGAAATACAAAAATCTTGCTTTTTTTTAAATAGGGCTATTTAGTGGTGTTCCCCTTTAATAAACCCGATATTATTTTCAGTATAAGAAATTTCCTGTCATTGACTGCTATTTTCTACCTTTAGCTATTTTGGTGACTATTTTTCTGAGACATGTACTGATTATGTAAAGTCTGTGCTGTTTAAATGAAAAGTTTATTATTGGGAAGTATATAGAAAGAAAAGGCAACTTACCAAAGACCTGTAGCCTTCATTGCAGACTCCGTCAATGCCTCAGCAGATAGTGAGTTTGCAGTAGCCATTTGTTGTCCTTAAACCTTTCACTTACCTCTTTAGCTTTCTCTGGTGTAGTCCTTTCAGCTACAACGAAATGGGGTCAGCCACTTCCTCTTTGGCTGTTTCAATGGCTGGTCCTCGCATGGGAAAACCACATCTTCCAGGCCAGGGAGACACTCCAGAAAATGTTGCTCAGTGCAGCCAGGGAAAGACTTCTAAATGTGGCAGACATGCCTTCTCTGAATTGGGATTCTTCCAAACCAGTCCAGAAAAAAACAAAAGGTTAAACATTGTTCATAGGGTTGCCACCTTTCTACTGTGCCATTTCCTGACAAACAAGCCCCGCCCCATGCACAATCAAGCCACACCCATTCCTTTTAATAGCCACACCCCTTTACTCCACCCTTCAGCATAATCACAGTGATGACAGACTAGAAAGACAGATCTACAGTCCAAGCATCTTATACAAATCATGTAATCATATATTCACTGTAACATCAAATGAGCTAAGCTTTGGTATAGACGGTATACCCTAGAAAACACAGATAAAAGGTAAACAGTTGTGATGACAAACTAGACAAAAAAGCTACATTTAAGCCTCACTATACTACGAAGACTGTACACCCTAGAAAGACACCCTAGGAAGAAACACAGGTCAAGGTAAACATCACGGTGATGACAGACTAGAAAGACAGATCTACAGTCCAAGCATCTTATACAAATCATGTAATCATATATTCACTGTAACATCAAATGAGCTAAGCTTTGGTATAGACGGTATACCCTAGAAAACACAGATAAAAGGTAAACAGTTGTGATGACAAACTAGACAAAAAAGCTACATTTAAGCCTCACTATACTACGAAGACTGTACACCCTAGAAAGACACCCTAGGAAGAAACACAGGTCAAGGTAAACATCACGGTGATGACAGACTAGAAAGACAGATCTACAGTCCAAGCATCTTATACAAATCATGAAGTCATTATACATTCACTGCAACCAAGTCCAAAACCAGATTAGAAACTGTTCTAGTTAATCACCACATGTTGAACATCTAGATAGTTACACACATCTTGTCACCATCAATGAATGAGATAGTGCCAGCACAGCTAGTGAATTAATATAAATTTAATATTTAAAAATTCACTAGTAGTTGTGCTGCAATATTTCATTCCTTGTCACACTAATCTTTGAAAATCTACCTTAATTCCAAAGAATCCATTAAAAAAAATCCACTTACCTCCAGAAAAATCAGCAGCAGGGCTACTAAAACAAGCTCTCAGCAGCAGAACAGAACAGGCAGCTAAAGGGCCAGCAAGCAGGGGAACACACCACCACCCAGTCCACAGCACTTCTCCTCCAGCAAGCAAGGCAAGCAGCAGGGCTAAGGCAATCCTTCCAGGCAGCAGGGCTTCCAGGCAGGGCTTCCAGGCAGCAGGGCTTCCAGGCAGGGCTTCCAGGCAGCAGGCAGGGCTTCCAGGCAGGCAGGGCTTCCAAGCAGGCAGGGCTTCCAGGCAGGGCTTCCAAGCAGGCAGGGCTTCCAGGCAGGCAGGGCTTCCAGGCAGGGCAGGCAATCCACTGAAGACGATGTCCAAGGCTCCAAGCAAGAATTTCAGATCTTAAGCAGCACCCTTTGTACTACAAAAGTAAAAGGTAATGCTGAAGCACCGCTTTATATTCTTAAATTTTCGCGGGCTTTGCAGGGCTTTTACTACTAACTCTACGTGTTGATTGGCTGCTTGCTGCACGAGCCTCGTCTGCAGCAAGCAGCCAATCAACGAGAGTCCAAGACGGGTCACGGGAATGTTTTTTTTTTTTTTTTTTTTAATACGCGCTGACGAGCCTGACGCTATTTCCGGACTCCGATTACAAGAACCGGAGAACCGGAGTGCCCTACTGATTTCCGGGCACTCCGGGAAAAAAACGGAGGGGTGGCAACGCTAATTGTTCATCTGAAGACATGATGTATGTTAGAAAAGATGATTTACTTACCTTAGCCAGGTATTTATTAAGGGCTGTTAATCCTGGTGCTCAGAAATCCTTACCTGAGAATTATATCCGCAGAGATATTCCTGAGGAAATTATGTCAGAGGATTCTGACAATGAAAAAATAAAAGTCTCAAACAAACCACTAAACAAGTATAGTGGGTCCCAAAACAAAACAGTGTAAGAAACTTCTCTGTGTGGAAGATTTTCAGTCCATATATCCCTAGTTAATCATTCTATATTAATCAGATCAGACAACAGTAGTAGAAGTAGCGAACTTAAACTCGTCTTAAGTAAAAAAAATAATAAAAAATATATATAATTTTAAATATTGTACAGAATTACTAAGTATTCAAAAGTAAACCAAGCAAGGCAGGCAGTCTGTTTCCAGTCGAAAATCCTTTATTAAGTACACAGACAAGCGATCCAGGTAAAACAAAAATAGAGTAATAGTTTCCTCACAAGCTTTCTAAATATATATATATATATACATATATATACATATATATATATATATATATATATATATATATATATATATATATATATATATATATATATATATATATATATATACTTTTTATCAGGCAAGGGAATGGTTTATTGTGCTGTAAAACAAAGTGTTATTGGTACACATGTTAAATTCACATCCCTTCCCCCATCAGTGTGACACTCGAGTTGGTCCTGCCCAGAAAGCAGAGGAGGAATTCCAGAGGTATCAGAATTTATCCATGAACCCCCAGGGAGACAGGAGAACCAAACAGTACAGGGGTGAGGGAAATAAAATCCCTGGCAATCCCAACTGGAATCCCGACTACAACCCAGGTCCCAGGCTCAGACGGAGGAACCAGCTACAATAACAGGTACAATAACAACAATAACAGGTGCCACAGTAACAGGCGCTGCACTTATCTGGAACCACTCTGTTAAAGCACTAACTGAAGATGAAAAAAGTGTGTTGTCCAAAGGATTTACTTTTGTACCAAGCTGCAGGAGTGAAGTTGCTCAGGTACTGATAGACCTTAAAATGTTTGTGAGGAAGCTCAACGTAAGAGTACACTTTCGTGACAAAATTAATGACATTGAAAATAAGGCTATTGATGAAACTATAAAAAGGCCTAGCAACTATTGTCCACCACTACATCAAACAGTTACTTTCAAAGTGAAATGTGAGATGGATATCAAGAAACTCCTTAAAAACCTCCTAGGGAGAAAGAAAAGCATTGATTGAGCTAGACAGTGATAAATCCAGGTGTGTAATGAAGGCAGACAAGGGAGGAGGTATGCTTGTGACTGATACCACTAGCTACAACCAAAAGATAGAGAACCTGCTGGAGGATAGCAGATTTTATGACTTATTTACCATGGATGACATAAAAAGAGCATATGATTTATGGAACACTAATCTCACCACATTATGGGAAGAAAAACGTATTACTGAAAATCTTTATAATTATTTATGGAGCCCATGCCCATGTTTACCATAATTTATTTTGGTACAAGGACAAAATGATTGACTTCAACAATTGGCTAAGCTTCTGGTGTCATTCTAAGGGGATCCAGTATCTGTCTGCTTGGGATGACATGGTCGACAGTCCATGATGCTTTGCCACAGATGGCCTGCACCTGTCACCCCTGGGATTCCGGATACTGGCTAAGGCTCTTGCTGCCCCTATAGTGGCTTTTTAGGCAGGGTTCAAGTAACAAATTCACCACCATAACAGGAACAGGTAAGCAAAAACTGAGGGTAATGCTACTCAATGCTAGAAGTCTAAATTTCAAAATGCACTCACTCGAGGCACTCCTTAAAATGGAGAACATCGATATCTGTGCAGTGACTGAGACCTGGCTCAAGGCTCCAGAGAGCACCCCTGCACTACCAGGCTAAAACTCATACCACACTTTTCGGCCATGTAACCTGGACCGAAACACCTAAGGTGGGGGTGTGTCCATATTCATTAAGGATATCCACACCTCCAGGCTAGTTGCTCAGCATAATGCATCCGAGGTTATCCAAGTGCAACTAACTCTTGGCAAAACTGCAATCCAAATTGTAGCTTGCTACAGATCACCCACCATGCCCCAGGATTCCCACTTCTCTTTTCTTGATGTACTGGAAAATATTAGGGTTCAACCAAACACCCTAATAATGGGTGACTTCAACTACCCCACCATTAACTGGGAAAACTACTCATGTACAAACTCCTTAGCGCAACGCTTTCTGGAATTCATAAACTCCAATGCCCTAGATCAACTTATCCACACCCCCACCAGGGGCAACAATATCCTAGACCTAGTCATTACCTACATGAGCGACCGGTGTTCCACACCTGAAGTCAACTCCTTGTTGGTCAGATCCGACCATAAGCTAATCACCCTTGATATCCACATCCCACTCCCACCCCCCATTAAGGAAACCACAGTAAGAAATTTCTCTAAAGCCAACTTCATGCTTCTTAAGACAGAAGTAGTGAACTTCATGACACCCATGCAGATGGACAATACAGTTACAACTGCCGAATCCTACACAAATGTGCTCTATAAGCACCTACATGAGTGCATGGATCGTGCTATCCCAAACAGAACCAAGACGCTATCCTCCAGAAAAAGGAAGCCAATCTGGAGGTCCCCTGTCATAAACAAACTGTACAACAGAAGGAAGAAACTGTTGCAAAAGAGAGTAAAATCCCATGAGTGGAGGAGCTCCCTGGTCAGCCTCAATAAGAAGCCGAGATCCCTTATAAGATCCTCCATAACTAGCTATGAAAATAAAATCGCCACTAATTCCAAGGACAACCACAAAGCATTCTATAGCTATGTCAAGAATCTCAATGGCAACACCCAGATCTGCTCTAAGTTACAGCACAAAGGCACGAAAATTACAGAACCAACTGATATTGCCAACATCCTGGCAGATAGGTGCAGTGCTAACTTTACCCCCCCTCACCCCCTAAAGGGCCCATATCTATACAGGAAGAATGCAGAGTCCCTGTAATCACAACTACGCAGGTGAAACCTGCACTCTCTAAAGCCAAAAACACAGCATCCATGGGACCAGACAACATCCCAGGCTGCGTTTTACACGAACTTCAGAATGAACTGGCTCCCCACTTAAGCACCATGTTTAATAATATCCTCACATCAGGCTTTGTGCCCACTGAATGGTGCACAGCAACAGTTATCCCACTCCACAAAGGGGGAGCCACCACTGATCCTGGGAACTATTGCCCTATTAGCCTGACGAGCCTGGTCTGTAAGGTCATGGAACATATCATCATGGAACTCATAATCAAAGACATTGGTAACCTCCAAACTCTGGATCCCACCCAGTTCGGGTTTGTGAAAGGCAGATCATGCCTCCTGAACCTGATCGACTTCTTTGAGGCAGTCACCAAAGCCGTAGATGAGGGTAAGGTGGTTCGCACAGCCTATCGACCTCGCCAAGGCTTTCAACACCATCCCCCATTCTGGAATTATAGCTAAACTCAATAACTAGGCATAAAAACCTACATCACAAGATGAGTTGCCAACTGGCTCACTGACAGAACCCACACTGTAAAAGTTGCAGGCTCCAAATCTGACCTCAAACCAGTGACAAGTGGAGTACCACAGGGTTCCATCCTGGGACCGCTCCTGTTTGGTATCTACTTCTCTGAAGTACAGGCTAACACAGAAGGCCTCTGGCTAACAAAGTTCGCAGATGACTGCAAACTAGGAGCCATAGTCAAGTCCCCAAATGATGTGAACATCCTACAGAAGGGCCTCTCTGAGACAGATGCCTGGTGTCAGAGCCATGGCCTCAAGCTCAATGCCAAAAAGTGCAGTGTCATCCCCCTTCCTGAAGTTTACCTCTTCCCATAGCTATACTTCGACCACTTTCTTAGATATGCAGATTTCCAAGGACACCGACAATAACAGAATCACCACTGATCTATTCAGAAAACCAACAAGTGTTAACTTATTACTCCACAGTAAAAGTCTACATCCTACAAAAACCAAGTATAATGTAGTGAAGTCCCAGGGCTATAGATTAGCTAGAATTACCACAGAGATGGAACCATTTTTGAGAAACCTGAACAACTTACAGAATGATTTTCTAGTGAGTGGCTATGAAAGTCAGATGTTAAAAAACATCCTGGAACCCATTATAGAACTGAAAAGGAGTGAAGCACCTTCACTCACCCTCCCCAGTAGGAGAATGTTAAGAAATTCTACAGAGAATAACAAATGCAAAAATAGCTGCATCCTGACATACACTTTGGATTATCACAGTATCAAAAATGTTATTGAATGACGAGAAAGTAAACCGTGTGGGAAGAAATAGCCAGGGAATTCTTAATGCTAGGGTTGTATAGGCCCTAGGGTCGATAGCCTAGTACCAACCAATGAACCTATGACCTTGGACCCCTACTCTTCTCTGTTTTCACCAATAATCTAGACTCTGCCACCAAACATGGCATACTCATACAATACGCAGATGAGTCAACCATCATCTGCTCAGCCCAGTCCCTACCCAAACTGCAAAAAGTCACACAGGAAGCCTTTTCCTCTGTTGAAAGTTGGTTATCCGATGCCCAATTAATACTCAACCCAAACAAAACTAAACTACTCTTCTTCCAACCCACCAAACATACTCAAAACAACTCTCACTTTAACATCACAGCAAAAGACAACACCACTATATACCTAACTGAACACACCAAATTGCTAGGAGTGGAAATAGACAATAAACTAAAATTTGACATTCACATATCCTTGACAATAAAAAAAGTCCACAATAAACTAGGAGCGCTATACAGAAATAAGCAACTTCTCACCAAAGCAGCAAAGATTTCAATAGCAAATTCCCACCTTATCTCCACCCTACTTTATGCCTGTCCAATATATACCAACCTAAGGCAATGCGATTTAAACAAGCTAGAGGCCTTCTACAACAAAATCGCCAAATTCGCCACAGGGGCATCCTACCATAGTCACCACTGTCTCTCACTTGCTGAACTGGGCTGGCTTGAACTCCCTCACCTCTTTCAATGGTATCAACTCTCACTTGCCCATAAACTAGTAAATCATCCACTAAATGTCCCATCCATCCAGAATCTACTCCAACCCTATTGCACCACCAGACACTAAGATCCAGCAACAAAAATCACTTGCAGATCACTAAAGCCAATAACTCTGCTGGTGAAGCACTATTCTCTTGCACCATAGCCAAATTATGGAACTCCCTCCCACCCACAATTACCTCCATACCATCATGCCCCCACTTCAAAACTTTACTAAAAGCGCACCTAAAAACATGCTGGCTATGCCCTTGCAACTCCCATTCTAATATCACCCTCCCCATCCAACCACTACCTTTCTTTCCACTCCACTAACTACCTTGATTATAGCAAGCTCAGATGCTCATAAGCCAGTACTTATTATACAGCAGGAACTTCTTCTTGTAACATTTGTTAATGTCTGTTATGTACTTCACAGATAAAGATTCTAGTTGTCTACTGATGTACTATGTTCTTCATCTGTAAATATGTTGTAAGTAATTGCTATGTAAATTGTTAATCGCTATGTAATCCAATGTAACTACTGTCTGTTTATTTTAACTGTGGAGCTTTTCTTCCCGGGCCTCCGCTGAAAATGGACCTACGTCCAGTCGGACACTCCCGGTCAACAAATATAAATAAATAAATAAATAAATGACGAAAACTGGGCCATTGCCACAGGAAACCCTTTTCTGATTAACATCTTAGGTGAAACTTCATTCTTTGTTTATAGGAAGGCCAGGAACATTAGAAGTTTTGTTGAATTTAAAGCTAGACCATATGAGAGAAACACTAAAAGATGTGAAACTAATTGTACATTTTGTATATTTATACAGCAAGGTGATAGTTTTTATTGCCCTTGTTTAAAGAAAATCATTAAGGCCAGTGCAGGGGGTGACTTTAACACTGCAAAAGTAATTTACAGGGCACAGTGCAATGAATGTGATGCATTCTCTGTGGGCAAGACTGTAAATAAACTTAAGCATAGGATTTTATGTCATTTGTCAGAAATCGGCTCTGGATGTGAAAATAATGCACTAGCCAAACACCTTTCTTTTCATAAAAGACACATAGGTTTTAAGTTCCAGATCTTGAATCGCAGAGACATGGGTGATCTTGAAGGAGACATCCAGAATATTCTGGAGAAACATGAACTCCTACAACCGACCCTGGGAACTACCGACCAATAAGCCTGACCAGTCTGATCTGTAAGTCAATGGAGCAAATCATTATGGAACTCATAAATGGAGAGATTGGGAACCTCCAAACACTTGACCCCACACAGTTCGGCTTCGTCAAGGGCAGATCATGTCTCCTGAACCTGGTGGACTTCTTTGAGACAGTTAATCAGGCTATAGATAAAGGAAAGGAGGTACACACGGCTTACCTTGATCTTGCTAAAGCATTTGACACCATTCCCCATTCGAGTATTATTGATAAACTCACCAACCTGGGCATAAACCCTTACGTCACAAGATGGATCGCAAACTGGCTCTCAGACAGATCCCATAAAGTAAGAGTAGCGGGATCTATGTCCGAATCCAGACCAGTAACGAGTGGTGTGCCTCAGGGCTCTGTCCTGGAGCCCCTCCTGTTTGGCATATACTTCTCAGAAGTGCAGGCAAGCACTGATGGGCTGTGGCTAACCAAGTTTGCAAACGACTGCAAACTGGATGCTATAATAGAGTCTCCGGCTGACATGGATATCCTCCAGAAGGGCCTTAACGAGACTGATGCATGGTGTCAAAGCCATGGTCTCAAGCTAAATGCTAAAAAATGCGTAGTAATCCCCTGTGGAAAAAACAGAGTACCCGCGAACTACCACATAGGAGGTAACCCCCTGAAATCTGAAGTAGTAATAAGGGATCTAGGGACCCATGTAGATAGTCAGCTTTCCTTTGATAACCATGTTGCCAAGGTGGTTAGAAAATCCTTCTACGTGACCCATCTGATCACGAAAGGGTTCGCATCAAGATCTAAGGATGTAGTGGTGCCCCTCTACTCTTCCCTCATCAGACCCATTATTGAGTACAATGCACCAATTGGAATGTACCTGGCTAGGCATCTCCAGCAGCTGGAGAGACCACAGAGGTACCTCACTAAGAGGATTACTGGCCTCAAACAGTTGCCCTATGCAGCATGATTGAAAAAACTAAGGCTTTTCTCTGTTGCATACCGCCTTCTCAGAGGCGATCTCTGTCTAATATACAGAGCCATGTCCAACCCAGAACTGTTGAACATGCTCCATCTTAGCAAAACCAAATCCACTCGAGCTACACGCTCTAGGGATATAAACCTCAGCACAACAATGAATAGAACAGGCTGGAGGGATAGATTCCCTTCGCAAAGACTTCCCTTGCTATGGAACTAGGTTTCGATCTAGATAAAATAGAGCCCCTTACTATCACTCTTCAAGAGGAACCTTGACGAGTGGATGGGTAACAGAAAGTTCACACCAGGGATCATATAAAAATATTATTGTATAATTAGTTAGTATTGTTAGCTCTACTAGATAGGGGCCAAGGGTACTAGCTGCTGGATCAAGGGCCTAGGGAACTAACCAAAGGTGAGGTGAATACCGCACAATGTGGCTGGGCTAATATATGCCTTTGGGCAGATAGCCCAGTATCTACCTATGAACCTATGAATCTATGTGGCAATTAAAGCTGAACTCTTTTAGGAAGCCTGGACTAAACCACTACTGTTCGATTGAAAGTGTACTGGAACTTAGAAAATTACCACAGTGTTTACATGACTAATTTTATTTTATTTTACTCTACCAGCTGGTTTTAAATACCATTTTAAATCAGTTTTAATTTAAGTGTATATTTTATTTCTATCATCATACATTTGTTCTTATTATTTTTTTCTTTTTCTGGTTCTCTTTTTTTCTACTTTATTCAAAATGATGTCTAATAACAATACTAACTAATTATACAATAATATTTTTATAGATAGTTTTTAGGGTTCTTGTACACAGACCTGAAGATGTGTAGAAGGACGAAAGCGATCTTTGTTAACAATAGGTTATGAAAATAGAATATGATTTTTACAATTGATTTTTTACATGCAAAGTGTATGTGTGTGTGTGTGTGTGTGTGTGTGTATATATATATATATATATATATATATATATATATATATATATATATATATATATATATTTTTTTTTTTTTTTTTGATTGCCAGATGGACTAAGGTTGATATATTTCCAACCATGTAGTATATTGTCTTGGATAAAATCACAGACTTAATAATCTACGTAATAATCTGGTTAAATAAGAGGTACCACATCATTATAAATTTTATTTAAAGTACATAAGGGTTATATTATTATGACAGCTGCTAAGTAGGGCAGGACCAGCTCGAATGTCACACTGATGGGGGAAGGGATGTGAATTTAACATGTGTACCAGTAAAACTTTGTTTTACAGCACAATAAACCACCCCTTTGCCTGACAAAAGTATATATATATATATATATATATATATATATATATATATATATATATATATATATATCTTTAGAAAGCTTGTGAGGAAACTATTACTCTATTTTTGTTTTAATTGGATCGCTTGTCTGTGTACTTTATAATAAAGGATTTTCGACTGGAAACAGACTGCCTGCCTTGCTTGGATTACTTTTGAGTACTAAGCAATTATGTACAATATTTCAGATTATATATTTTTTATTATTTTTTTACTTAAGACAAGTTTAAGTTCGCTACTTTTACTACTGTTGTCTGATCTGATTAATATACGGTGATTAACTAGAGATATATGGACTGAAAATCTTCCACACAGAGAAAGATTCTGACATTGACAAACATAGGTCTTCTTCTTCAGATTGCTAAGCCCAAATCTCTGTTTCTAAGGAAACTTGTTTTTGCACAATCACTCTTGGAGGGATTTTCTTTCTCTTAGACAGTAGCTAGGATGAAAGAGGTATTTTTTTATAGGAACAGAAAGATGTTCCCCCTAAACTGAGGCAGTATTATGATATGTTACAAGTTGAAATGCCTTATTTCACTCAGAAATACCTCCTATAGTGCCAGACTTGTAGGGTATATTTAAAATTGCCAGTAGTAATCGTAATTCTCTACCTTCAGTTCCCCAAAAGGCAGGCTTTACGAAGTTTCTCAAACTAAGAAAGATTTGGTTTCCCACCTTAGGTCTGATAAATTGAGTAAGATAATGTTTTCTTTTTCCAGGTTGTTGTATAGAATTCTCAACTATTAGAAACATATGTGGAAGTTTATTCTTTTTTGTGCTGGCATTTTGTGAGAACTATCTGCTGTACTTCCTTAAGGTAGTGCCTGTCTGAATTCCATTGTTCCTACCATTTCTCAAGTTTCAAGACATGCCTAAAAAGTGTGTTTGGTTGTGCAGATACTGTGTCTAGGGCCAGTGCTACTGCCACAGTGTTGAGGAGATATGCCTGGGTGCACACTCAGAAAATTTCTGATGAGGATAAGTCTGAAATTTTAAATTCAGTTTTAGATAAGGAGATTTTGTTTGGCCCAGCTGCTACCCAAGTCCTCAAATAATTTGACGAGAGAGAGAAATTAATTCATTGAATATCCAAGATTTTCAGGCCTCCTCTTAGAAATCTTCCAAATCCTCTCTTCCTTCTAAAAAAACAGAATAAACCATCCTTTCCTTTTCAAGCCAAACAGGAAACCAAATAGTGTAAAACAAGAAACAAGGACCATTTCCAAAACAGGGGCAGTCTAATACTTCAGAATGACTATAGGAGTATTCTTTCCCCCGTCCCTGTCCTTCCTGCCTCCATTTCTTAAAATCTTTCCAAGAAACTATGTATATTTCACTTTAGAAACAGATTGTTCCATACTGTTGGGTATTAAAAGTAGTTCTGGAGGGACTTGAAACCGATACCTCCTTTCAGGGAAGTTCCTCCCCACCATCTGAACCAGAAAATTTTCCTCAGATTCTACAGCATGTACTTACCCTAGGAATTATAAAATCGGTGTCATTAAATCAAAGAGGTGGGGTTTTCTATTCCAGAAGTTTTGTGATACCAAAGAGTCTTCTTGGGGACCATTTCTAGATCTTTCCTTCCTAAATCTGTATAAGAAAGTTCAAAAATTCAAGATGCTCCTTCAGAACCTATCTCTCATTCTACAAGGAAGTTGTTTTGCTACCATCAGATTTAAAAGAGAGTTTATACTTAAATATAAAATGTGTGATGGAAAAAAAAGAAAAATATTTGAGGCTATATTGGGTAAAAGGATTATATGTGATCTAAGGAAAAGGTAAAAATGTGTAATACTCATTGTAGGTTATGCATATGCTAATACAATGGAAAGAAAAAGATGTTTAAGGAACTTAAAAACTTTGTCTTACTAAAATTATTATGGTGGAAGAGTTTAACTGCAATTTCAGAAAAGAGAAGAAAAAAATAACACAAGATATTCAAGTAATAGGTGATGTTATAAGACATGGAGGTTTGAAAATAGGGAAAATTAGTGACTGGACATATAAAAGGTGGACTTTTAGAATTGAAATTGTTTATGTTGTTCAAAAGATATAAACGAAGTAACAGGTGGGGCAGAAATGCCTGGGTTTTAGAAAGAATAAGGGATGAACAAGAAGTAATAAAAGAAAGGAAAGGAATACAAATATTGACTGAAGAGATTGCTAAAACAAACAAAATGAAAAGGATACATAGGATTTTATAGGAGCAGCATATGACGAGAGTAGTATATAATGAATTTATAAAAAGACAGGATAAAGAGATAGAACAATGTGGTGACAGAATAAGAGAAATAGAAGGAGAGTTGTATATAAAATAAACAAAAAGTTAAAAAATATACTGTTCAGGTAAAGATTATCAAAAAACCAGATATTTCACCAATTTTTTTTGGAAAACAGGTAAAAAACAAGTGAAGTGAGAATGGCTTCAGTGTTTAATAAAGAAGGAAATATTAGATATAAGCAGAACAAATAATGGAAATTGTAGAAAAAATGGTGGGTGGAATATATGAAAAGGACATACTACAAAAAGAAGTATGTATTGAAAATATCTGAAAATGCTAAGAATTCTGTAGGGAAAAGAGATTACTTATGACAAAAATTGGAAGAAACAATAAAAGAAGGTGTGGGAGAATCAGATCTATATTAGAACGTCAGACACTTAGGTTGTCGAATGCCCAAACGTCGACACCTAAACATCAAATGCTCAAAAATGCAACTGCCCAATTATGCAAAATGTTCCCTGTGAAAAAATTCACTTGGCCAACAAAAAAAAAACATACTTTAAAAACCTAATCAAGTGGGGGCACCCCTGACATGGGGGCTGTGCCCCCAACCCCCAACTAAATATACCAACTCTGAGATCGCTCACATTGTGGAAAAGGGCAAATCCCCGATGACTGCCAAGCAAATTTTTTCCCTGGGAAAAAATTTGCGTAATTGGCCATTCATGGTTTTGAGTGTTCGACATTTAGGTGTCAACGTTTAGGCATTCGACAACCTAAACATTCAACGAAGTAATAGAAACCTGGGAGAATAATCACTAGGAGTAGAGGGATTATTTTATGAATGTTATAAACAGATGAAGGGAAGTGAAAAATTAATATTCTCTAAAATATTAAATTAATTAATAAAGAAAGGAATAACAGATGAAGGGATTTGTGGTGGAATAAATGCATTTATATGGAAAAAAGATGAACAAATTATATAAAAAATCGGAAAGCAGTAACATTGGGAAATACAGATTATAGCATCTTTATGAAGCTAATACACAAAAACAGAAGGTTTTGGATGATGTTATAGGAGAAGGGGTTTTCAGGATCAAGGGAAGAAAGGAGAATTAAATATTAGTAATAGTAAAATAAGTGGCAGATATGATTTTGAAAGAAAATAAGGAAGTAAGACTAGTGACGCATTGAGGCAAAGTCTTTTGACAAGGTTAGTTATGAAGCAATGTGGAAGATTGTGGAGATATGTAGGATAGGAGAAAACATTTTGAGTGCTATAAAAAAATTGTTATGAAATGTCATGGGTGAACTTTATGCTAAATGGATGTCTGGGAAGAAAAATAAAAATAGTAAAGGACTTAAACAGTGCTATTCAGTAAGTATGTCTCTGTACTGGTTATGAATCTTTCAAACATGTATGTGTGAAATAAAAGGAGCAAAATAGGAGACAGGAAAAAAGTTAAAATACCAGTTTGTCTGTGATTTGTAAATTATATAGCAATTATGACAAAAATAAGATATGGCTTAGTGGCTTAATGAAGTAGGGGTACGAGTGGAAGAATTGTTAAAGAAAAGTGGGCTACAGTTAAATAAGGCAAAAAGAAAAGGGTTTGGTCAAATTAAGAAAATAAATGGAAAGTATTATTCTGGGAATGAAGAAATTATTTAAAGAATGAAAATTGGAGAGTACGAATGTGTACTAGATCAATAGAAAATAATGCTGGGAAAAATATAAAAAATGCTATAATGGTGAGGAAGGTTTAATATATCATTTAGCGTATTTATTAAATATGTACATATTAGGAAAAATAGAATATTTGGGGAGGAGTTATACATGTTTCCAGCTAATATGGGGAAAGAAGTAAAAAACAGAAAATATTGCAAAGGATTTTTAATGTTATTTGGGGGATCAAAGTTGAATCAAGTGAAAAGAGAGGTGGCGTACAATAATAAGAAGGAGGTTTGAATCTAAGTAAAAATATATGGCGCATTTGGCATCTTTTTATGTGTAATTAAAAAGATGAATGAGAGAGAGAGAGCTGTGTAATGGGGAAATGTTATATGTAAGTAATGAAGAAGTATGGAACTATGCAGGAGGGAAGAGAAGCAGCAAACAGGAGCATATGGAAGGAAAAGAATATGACAATATAATAAAATTATAGAAGGTGAAAATTAATGAGATTGATAACAACAGAAAGTATGATATAACAATATTATGTGAATACTATATTGTATATCATTGGAAGGAAACAAAAAAGATGTAAAATGTTATAAAGGGTAGAAAGAAAAGGTTTGATCATTTTTATGAAGCAGGTGATTTCCTGTGGAGACTTTTGTTGAATAAGTTACCAGTTAAAAATAATATGAAATTTAAGATATTGGAAGAATAAAAAATAAACTGGTTTTACCATTGAAAAATTATAGTCTGGGGGAAGTTTTAAAAAGGAATATAAATAAAAAGGATTTAACAATATAACATTGGATATGATATTATGTGGAAAGTATAAGACTGAAAAAGATGTAAAACTAAAAAATAGGACAGAATATTTTTCAAAACAATCTGGAGATTATGTTAAAGTTGATGTGAAAGATTATTGTGTTGATGAAGATGTGCTTGATGAAATAAAAAGATAGCCGTTTAAGGAAGGGTGGGGATAAAGAAAGAAATTTTAAAGAACAGTTGATGTTAACTTAATAAAATCAGATTTTTTGTATTTTGTGAAATTATAATAAATATATTTTGTGTAGATTATATGTTAAGAAATAATGGAAAGAGATGATAATTTATATCTTGTGAATATGAATGTGTAAATAATTTAGAGAAATGTCTGTGAGGAAAGATGAAAATAAAGCAGCCCCCTACTCATTTTTTGAATCATACTGTGGGATCTTTTACATCTATCTGAGCAACAGCCAACTCAGAAGATGGATCTATGGTTTAACATCTCTCCCAAAGGATGGCACACTCAGAATTGTAGCTCCCACCTCCCTTATGATGTACTGAAAACTTAATTTAACTACCTGGGATAGGAATAAAAAAACACACCATGCTGATCTTCCAGCACCAAAGGTGGGAATGCTATCTGTTGAGATGCTGGGAATGCATGCACTGCTTTTGCATATCATATTTGTTATAAGTGACCTCTGTATTGTAGTGCAAAAGCATCCCTTGATAAATTCTGACAACACAACAGTGCAGTTGAAAAAAAATGTTTTAATGCATAACAGCATACACTTTTTGCACTGCAGTCTGCTTTCTGTATAGTAAGATCCACCTTAAATCCAGATAAGATCTATGGGGAGGGCTTAGAGGCATCGAAAACTTAAGTGATAATGTGAAATATACAATTTTTATATGTAAATTTATTACTCCGTATAATGTTAAAAAGATAATATATATTTAACTGTGTAACTGTAATTAACAGCCACAAAATAAAAGTATGCATCATGATTGTGTGTGTCTGTATGTGAACATGAGTGTTTATGCATAAAGGTGTCATGTGCTTTTGTTTCAAAGCAATGGTGTAAGAACTTAAAATATTTTAGAACTTTTTTTAGTTCTGCCAAACTTACCATAAAATTATAAACAGTTTGTTTTAGTAGCATATGACTTCTGATGAGAAAATGCCATAAAATTACCTGTAAAATTAATCTAGCATGTACTTTTAAAAAGCAACTCTAACAGAGTAGAATGCAAATGGTACAAAGTTTTTTTCTGACTTTGCAGCTCCTTCCAGTTGTTTTGGCTATTAACAGCAAATTGAATATGAAAACATGTTTTATGGGGTGTATACATAATAAAAATCACAAAATAAATTAACTAAAGGATATAACAAATATATTAACTGTTTGTTTTGCTAGCAAACTGATTTGGATTGCATTGGCTATAAAACACTGCTAAATTAAAGCATTGGGGGATATGAAAGTCACAATGCAGTTTTTGGCGTTGTTATCTTAAACAGGTCTCAGCAAGTCTTGTGTTTAAAAGATTAATATCTGGTCACCTGATTCTTGTTGCTGAAAAGGAATAACAGATTTGCCACTGTAATTTGCCACTTCAGTGTTGTATTTGTTAATATTTCTTCTTATGGGCTTGAGAACATTTCCAGTAGGGAATAAGCAACAGTGATGTCATGGGATTGGGGAAGTCCATGGGACTGCAGGTGGTTGCAGTGTGTGGGTGTTTCTAATGTTCAAGTGTTATGCAATCGTCACGAGAATGTAGAAATGAAATTTTTGCCAATAGGGATGATTGCAAGTAGGATTACAGAAAATAGGCAAGAGGAGATGGAATTTACTGGAGAAAATTGTCAAAGGAACTGAGGTATTGGGAGCAAGTAACTAAAGACAGAAAGGTAATAGAATAAGGCCAAGAAGACATTTGAAATGGAAGCTAGAGACAGCCTTCCATACTAGAGAGATTGATAATAGAGTATAGGCAAAGAGGAAGGGATTGGGGAATCATAAGTAAGAGACCTGCTCTGGTAGAGTTTTTAGTTGAATCTGGAACAGAAGCTGTGGTTAAAAAATGGATAACTAGTAGGGCATATAAAATATTGCACAACAACTGTAAGAATCAATTAGAGGTGGTTAGAAAAAATTGAGAAGAGAAACTGGAAAAGCAATTTACTAAGGAATAATGGGAGGACATATGTATGGCTCCCAAGTTTGCAACAAAGTCCAGAAAGTTTTGGATTTTAGCTTGGAAGTGTTTGCATAGATATTTTTGTAACCCAAGCAGATGTCAGAGAATTTTCCTGAGGTAGATAGCAGATGTTGGAGGTGTGATGGGGAAGAAAGGGGTAACTGGGAGCATATGTTTTGGGAGTATAATGAGTTGGCAGATTTAAAAAATTCCCTACAGAGTACTCTGTTGGAAATATTGAGTAAGTAAATGGCTATAGCTAAGAAGGAAATTATTTTTTTAACTGGGACACAGGATCTGATTGCCTAGACATAGTTTAATTCTGGTTGCTGCCAAAAAAAAAAAACAATTACTAGAAAATGAAGCTCAAAGTCTGAACCAACTGTATTTGAAGTGTTGAATATTATAAAAGAACTGGGAGAGGGATCTTTAGAAAAGAGAAGGAGCAAATTACAAAGAAATAAATGGAAATTATGGGAACACTACATGCAGAATAATGTTTGGGAGGAGGAGGATGAGTGAAATTTAAGGGAAGGCAGGAATTGATCAGTTTATGTAATGTTGTACTGATGATAGTTACAAAGAAAAAAAATGTGTGATGTATAATGCATGTAAATGGAAAAATGTTAATATGGTTTGTTTTCTTTTCTATTAATGTGTGTCTGTCTGTGTCTTGAATTATAATTTAATAAAGATGTTTAAAAAAAGGATATGCAAAAATGTGTATGTTACTGCATTGCTTCCATTCATCCTTGTTCTACCAAGACAAGAGAAAGACTGAAACATATAAAAAATAGCCGATAATGACAGTTTAATCTCTACACATATTTTCTGATAACAACAATTAGTCTCTACTATGTCTGTCTGCTCTACACCTTAATGTTAACTTATAAGAAATGAGCAATCAAAATGGTGAGGTTTAGAAGTATATAAAACAGGTTAGTATGACGTTTTTTCTTGCACAGTGTTCTTTTCTTTACTCATTTTGGGTCTATGTTAGCACACCTAATCCCTTTTACATTTACCAATTTTGTGACGTTATGCCTCAAGCTTTAGTTGTAAAAGCCTGAGAGCAGTGTAGACAACTGAGTTTGCAATATTATTAACATTACAGTTGAATCCAGTGGAATGCAATGGTTTTTTTTTTGTATTCATGTCTTTGATAATCAGGGTAGAGCAGTGATCTTGGTGGAACATTTTCAGGCTCAGTATCCTTAAAACTGATAGATAAGAACACTTCGAACCTAAAGAAAACATTTTTTGAGAAAGAAAAAAGTTTATGATTGTAGTTGAAAAAATGCAGCAGTACAGGTACAGAAGAGCTGAGGGTTTCATACAGTGTCAGTGAACATCTGTAAGGGTGGTTCTGACTGCATTATAATCTACTTTGTAGACTAACAAGACAGCAGGAAAGGCAGTCAGAAAGGTAAGTGTGAAAACTGAAGAATTATGACTAATGCAGTGAATGAGAAAGGTAGAACTTTGTTTAGATACATAAAGGAGTGGAAAACGAAGTGATGATGTCATGAGGTTAAATAAAATCTGATGGGTGCACAAAAAGCAAGGTGAAAAGGTAGGACAGATGAATGAATATGCATGCTTATTGTTTATGAAGAATGAGAAAGAAGAGTCTCAAAATCTGGTCGGCTAGAATGTTAGGGGTAAGAGCATCATTGTACTCAATTCACAGAAAGAAGGTATATGAATTGACTCCAAAAATTAAATGTGGGTAAAACAGTGAGGTTTTATTGGATTTACTTTTGCAAGAATGGAAAAAAGACAGAGGCAAAAATCTAGTAGCCTATGAAATTTACATCATCTGCAGGGAAATTATAGGATCTCTGATGACAAAAGTAAATTTGGAATATGTGAACTCAAATCAGGTACAGAGTCATGGTAGGAAGTTAGGATCAACAGTATCAAGCTGTACTAATACACTGCTATGACTACATTACTAGGGTAGTAGACCAAAAAGGGGCTATGGATGTGACCAATTTACCCAGAATTTAGCAAAAGACTTGTCATATTGTCTCACAGAATATGAATAAGGCAGTGTTTCCAGAAAAGAGTAGAGAGGTAACCTTTTGTTTTGCAAACAAATGCAGTATGCTAACAGTGTGATCACCACTGTACCACTGAGCTGTGCAGGATTAGTGTTTGACACAAACCTTTTCAGTGTAATTGACAGTACAGAAGTGTAGATTAAGATAGTGTTTTTGTTAATGACACAACGCTGTTGTATGTTTGATGCAATTTGATGATTTACAAATAAAAATGAAAAAGAACATACGAAGAATGAAAGAAAGATCTAAAGGAAGTAGAACTTTAAGTGCAAAAATACAGAATAATACATGTGGGAAACAGTAAACTGGGAAAGGAGTATCCATTTAGTGAAAAGGAACATGGATGGTCATGTCATGTGACCTAAAGTTAAGTAAGTAGTATGAAAGGATAGCAAGGAAGGTTTGTGAGGCAGTTATGGGAAAAGGAATAGGCAACAGCACTGAAAGCAACAAAGCTGTTACTCTTCCTTTTATTAACAAGGAGCACAAGCAGAGTAGTTTATGTGTGGTTCTGGAGTAGAGTACTGTATGTGGTTCTGGAGTAGAGTACTGTATGTGGTTCTGGAGAAGGGCACTGTGTTTGGTTCTGGAGACTTCATTATTGTATGTAAAGAGACAAAATAGAGGCAGTTCAAAGTAGTCCAACAAACATATATAATGTGCACTATACATGGAAACTAGGGAAGCTTAAAATGTTTAATATGTAAGAAAGGATGTTGGAAAGTATAAAAGAATGTTATCCTTCCATGAATACATCATTAGAGTCCAAAGCAGTTCTGTTTTTCAAAAAAGATATATAAAAAAAGAGGGCAGATTTTGAAGATAAGGATGATGGCTCAAAGTAGGTATGAGAACACTTTTTTGTGCATGTGCTGAGAGGTTGGTGGATGATTGGAACAGCTTTCTTGAAGGCATATTATGATCAAAAATCCTGACTGAGTTTAAAAATGCTTGGGATATACTTGAAGTTTCTGTTATTGAAGTGAGTGTACACAGAAGCATAGCTAGGGCAGTGTGAAGGAGTGGTTGCCCTGGGTACAAGGTGCTAGGGGGCGCTGTCATAATCTGCTGACCTGATACTCAGAATTTACTGTAATTGTTGCCATGGCTGAAGTTCTTTGTGGGTGATATGGTTGCTCTAGCAGCTTGTTACATTTCAAACAGAAGACATTTTCTTGGTCTTCACCCCTGGAGAGAGGATTTTTTTTGCTTGTTCCTCAGCGTAGAGCTTAAAGGCACCAGTCTGGGCACTTGATGAGCTGGCTATGGCTCTAACTGTACAGCTGTTAATTAAGAAGAAAATAGGATATGCTGGTTATCCTGAAGTAGGGATTTGGGTAAGCCACGTGGTGCTCATCTGCTGTAGAACTGACATCAAAGTATGTGCATGCATAAAGCACCTGTCAGATGGTGGTACAAAATACAGATTGCTTCTACTATTAACCATCAAGATTCAGCATGGCTTTTGATGAACAGGTAACTTTATTACAAACAACATGGCAGCACAGCGTAAGTGATGTTAACACTTCAACATTTCATACCCAGCAGTCCGAAAGTGCATTATGGTACAAATTCACTTATATAAAGGGCAATGCTATACATTTGTATTAAAAGGACATTGATGCTCTGTGTCAATGCCCTTTTAATACATAATCTATACATGAACTCAGGCAGATCTATACATGATCTATACATTAACTCAGACAGCTCTAATATACATTGTATGATAAGGTACAAAAGTGAAACAAGGCAGTCTCATTAGCTCAAATCACAACATGATTGGCAGTCAAACAACACATTAAAAAAGCCTTATTGTGATAAATGAAATGTGGTTGTGTAGGGGAGTCCTTCTACGTAAAGAAGCTTGGGTCAAAAGTCACGTATTTTAGTCCAACGTCTTGAAGCTGTGATTGCCTGAGCCAATATTTGGTAAAGATGTAAACTTGCACACTACAGTACAAAAGAGACATTTTTAGGGGCCAGCAATTTAACTCCAAGAGTCACTTTGTGACTGACTCAATGTAGTAACATTGGTTAGAATAATAAAATAGGAAGGTGTAAGGGCACAGCCATATGTCAATGCAAGATGAAGTCATTCACATAATGTACCAAAATGCAGAAAGTTGGGGTGCAACATGTCATTGTACTTGACACAGGTTTCAGCAGATTTTTTTTTTGAATTCTGAATTTTGGAAATGTAGTGTGTGTCTTTGAAAAGTTAGACTGTACATCTTATGCAGATATAATGATTTAATTTCATATAAGTTGGGGCTATTGTAAATTTTGCACAGTATAAAATATGCAGTAGAACTGTTGGAACTGAAAACTAAATCTATACTTCAAATATGCAGACATTTGTGGTGACTAGACATGTTACTTAATGTGGACACTAGCTTGTTGGACTGGGGAAGAGCACCCTGAAAACAAGGAAAGTACCGCCCCGTTTTAAATCCATACAGGGCAGACTGCCTTCGGCTCTTTTAAGTAAATGGAATGCAAGTACCAGATGAGTTGCTGCCCTTAAGCTGCATTCTTGGAACAGAGTTCAAACTGGATTTCACTTTGACTGTGGAATTGTACATCTACATTTGGACTTCAAAATCAATGGTGGCCAAAATTCAGTATATCTCTTTAGCTAGTGGCAATGACATGGTCAGCTAAGCTGTATGGTAGAATTCTTATTTAAGTCATCCATTTGTGTAAACGCATTTATTTTTCATTTCTTAATACCACTTGAAAGGTGTCTGCAAGTTTTTTTTTTTTTTTACAAAGTACATTGCTTTAGATTATTTATTTCAACTACAGTTCTGTATTCAGTTTTAAATGTATGTGGCTGATTTATTATTAAAATAAAGATGCAGGGATATATGCATAGAAATGGCGTAGTAATAGCTGTTGGAGTGTTCCTGTCAAAGAGTAATTTCTTAGTCTAGTGCTTTTGCACAACTACATAACAGTTGGCATATTTTTAGAGTAAACAGTAATCATGTTTTTGATAGACCAGTGAGGTCTAGCTAGTGGCAATTCTGTCAAAGACAAGAAAGAGAAGTGTTGGTATTGAAGAGAGAGAGAGATGATTAACCCCCCTGAAAAATGTTTTGTGTGAGTTTTGTATGAAATAATGTTGGTAAATTTCAATTATGTTGATAAGATTGCAGTGAAAGGCACTGGGCATAGTCTGAGTTAGGGAAAATCCTGAGCAAACAGAGATTATAGCACTGATCTGTAACTATAGCATGTAAGCCTTATTTTTGGTGTGTCATGTGTTTGCTGCTACATGAGGCAGCAATATGCATTTATTTATTTATTTATTTATTTGTTACATTATCATACTGTCTTAAGGACAGCCACCCTTGGTATATTATTTGGTGCCAGTGATACATATTAAAACCCATACCGTGACACATAAATTGAAGCACTGATGTAGATCATGAGACTGAACACCCTATCCATTATAGACTCCACCATACAACAGCCCTCTGTAACTCACTTTTCACATTGTTGCTTTGCTGCAAAAAAATTTACACTGCTATCTAAATGACCTCCGCAGCACGAAAACACATATGAGAAAATGTATATATTTAGCTGTTCTAACATACTAGAAGATGTGTTTGTCATGATTACCTAGTGGCCCTGACATTCCATAGCATGCCACTTCAGCACTGAAGTGTACATACATAGTACTAGTTTCTCTTTCTGTCTCTGAATTTATTAGCTATATATATATATATATATATATATATATATATATATATATATATATATATATATAGGATCACTACTAAATATCGAATTACGGAATCCTGAGACTCTGAATACTGAAGACCAGAATCTCGAGATTCCGTAATCTTGAAAACAAAAAAAAAACAGTTTTGAAAGCATATGCACCCCCCACACCCCCTCTAACTTAAATATACCAACTCCGAGATCGCACCACAGTGAAGTGAACGGCAACAAAATAGTGCCGTGCAGAGTGGAACGGAAATTTTGCCGTTCACTCCACTGTGGTACGATGTCAGAGTTGTTATATTTAAGTTGCAGGTGTTGTGGGGGGTGCACCTGTCTAACGTTTTTTTTTTTTACTTTCGAGATTATGGAATGTTGAGATTCTGGTCTTAGGTATTCTCGGGATTCCGTAATGTATGTGTGTGTGTGTGTGTGTGTGTGTGTGTGTGAGAGAGACATTATTTCATAATTTTTTAAATTTTTTTTCAGAAAATAACTAAAATATGACTACCATATTTTACAATTGCAAAGTAGGATTTAATGATTTACTGCAAGTCAAGTGCCAGTCCAACTATGCTGTTGCAGTCTACGACATTTTGTACTCTAGAAAAAGTGCTGCCCTGAGCCTGTGATCACTGAAAGTCATATAAGCAATGGCAACAGAAGGCTTGTGTCCATTCTGTAGTATATGTTAATGGAAAAGTGTGCAAACTTTCTTCATATGCCACTCCCAAGTCCCAAAACATTTGAAAGGACTCTGACTTAATGATTCATTTTAGCGAGGCTCCCCAGCTAAGACATTCAGCATTCTGAATCCAGCAAAGATGTAAGCCAACAGTGCAACTGTCTTGGAGTTTGCAGGATATACAGACTACCTTTGCAAATCTTAGTACAAAAGTGCAGTAGCATCTCTTTATATTCAGTGAGCAGGTGATGTTGATGCATGTCCCTGATGTAACCAAAATGCAAATACAGTTATTGGCTGTGTGTGTGTGTGTGTGTGTGTGTGTGTGTGTGTGTGTGTGTGTGTGTGTGTGTGTGTGTGTGTGTGTGTGTGTGTGTGTGTGTGTGTGTGTGTGTGTGTGTGTGTGTGTGTGTGTGTGAGTGTGTGTGTGTGCGCGTGCACGCGCGCACTTATTCAGGCATAATACAGTATCATTTCCAAACTATGCCTACACATAGTGGACATTTAGTCTGTATAGTACCCTGTGTATTGTTATGCTAGTAAACAATTTGTCCATTCAGTAGGATATATTACTACAACCTCAGGATTTACATCACAATCCCTCATAGTACCATGTTCAACAATGACTACTTTACAAACAGCCTCCGTATATTTTATTATATAATGCCCATGGTATGTGGACTGTGGAACCTAACCACGGTGCCCCTCTGATTAGTCAGTAGCTGTCAGTGGGACTCTATGTACTGTTGGGTCGATGTAGTTTAGTTTCCTAAAGCTATAACACATTATTAACTACCTGGCCTTCCACCTGTGACTCTTTGCTGTTTCCTTATGCGATCATTAAACCACACTCAGGGATTCTGAGGGAATCACTATGACATTGCCAGCTTTCTTTATTTAGCACCTGAAGTCCAGAAATGATCTGTTTAAAGGCAGTTACCTTTGTGTTACTTCTTGAATTTTTGTAATTAAGTGCAAACAATGAGTCAGTTCATGCCAAGTAAACTCAGCCCAGGCAATGTCTTTGTACCTTTATTTATGGCCTTATAGCTCTGTTCTTTTTCCTTACCTGAGTCAACCACACATGTTTTTTGAGACCACACCCAGGCAGTCTTTTGCACTGTTTTAGGAATTGTGGTGGGAAACTCTTGTGCCAAGATCACTGCAGCTAGCAGGCAACAGCATGGTGTAAGACTGCTTTACATCCAGTCTCTCTTCTTCTTGACGGAGTTTAATTTCCCAAAGGATACTCTTGCAGGTTGGAAGCATCCAGGATAGCTGATCTTGGCTACTTGGCTATATGTGATGTCACAGTGTTTTGTTTAGCAGTTTGTAATTATCACCACAGCAACAAACTGGTTGTGGTAGACAGAATCATACCTTTATGTTGCAATAATCTGGTTGGTATTTAAGTCTGTCATTTTTTATAAGTGGTTGTACAGCCTGTGTGCCTGTCACAAGTTGTCAACAATATGTTATTTTTAATTTCACCTGTTTGGTTTCACAGGATTTGCAATGTTTGCCATTGTTTGCATACTGTCTTTTACATGCTTGCAATTTCTTTCATAGTTAATTAAACATGTTTTCACTCGATCATCCTAATTCTTCTCGTGACATCCTGTTCCACAGTTTCGCCTGTACTTCATGTATTGTTTTAGCAGAACTGACATAATATTAGTAGCAGATATATGTGCAGTCATTGCACTTTTAAAGTAGAAATGTGTGTAGTTGCTCATCTTGTGATATTACAAGACAGAAATGATATAGTACATCTAAGTCAGTAGCTGTTGGTCTTTTCTTTTATAGATATCAGGCTTTGATCAGATTCAAACAATGTGCTTCAGGGTTTGAAGACAGGGAACCACAAGGCAATTATACAAAGCACGGTTTGGTTGTTAGGATTACTAGCAACCCCTTGGTATCATGTGGGCACTAATGAGCAGATATGTCTCCCACACTGCATTTAATGACCATTGGAACATGTTTAGGCTTCTCCTCCACCTGTGAAGCCACTCAGACCATAACAACTCTCTGAATGGGATTATAAAATTAGTTAGTGCCGAGTTTCTGACAGAGAATTACAACTCTGTTGACCTGAGGAAAGTTTACAATAGGTGCTGTAAATGATGTGGTACTAATACTTTTCCTGCCATTATGGGTTTGTCGTGGATGGCCAACACTGCCTGTGAGAAGAGAGAAGGTTGTAACAGATATAACTCAGGTCATCATCTCTGACCTCTCAAAAAGCACTCAAAATTGAAATTAACTGAAATGTCAGGAGCTTTTAAATATGACAGAAATATTTTTGAAGGGCCAAAGCACTCAGTAGTCCTGCTACATAACATCATCAACTCAGAGGCTGTCACATCTTAGAGAAAGAAAACACTTGGCTTTCTACAGTGGCTTTCATCACATTTGACACTTTGTATTTGGGAAGTCCAGATGGAGCTAATAAACTGACCTTATGTCTCCCAAATAGTACCTGTTTCATTTAAAAGAGCTCATCTTGTTTGTTGCTCTTATTGTTCTGTACTGGTGACTACAGTTGGCAGTTTACTGAAGGAGAAGGGCATTTGTTTTCATTTCCCCCACTATTACTAGCCTCAGATATTGTCTGCCTACTACGGATTAAAGGTAAAGAAACCCATCTGTATGGATAACTGTTGGGATTTCATGCTCTGCCATCCACAGCTGGGAACATACTTTAAATCTCAAGCTTCTTCACTGTGGAAACATGTAAATCCCCGGCCATACCAGTTGTGAGCATGATGTCACATACTGAGCTAGAAGAGCATGTGCAACCCTTGTGCAACCCATTTGGACACCATGCATGCAGGTAGCATACTTGAAGGACATAAATAGGCAAGAATATGAAATCATATGCTTGCCCAATGTACAGAGAAGTTCATCAGATTCACTGGGTAGAAAACCCTTCCATATACAATGGGATGGTGGGAATGAAATAAGAACCCACTGCAGAATGCCTTCTCTCAGCCCAGATGATATGTTGAGTGCCCTCAGTTATATAAGATGCATGATTCTGAAGGCTGCTTGCAGGGGTAACTGCTAGGAAGAATCCTAAGTTAGAAAATAAACCTCCTTGAGAGGTGAGAGTAGGAGGAAAGCCTAAAAAAACAAGGTCTCTGAATCCTGAGTTCTGAAGACCAAGATGGCGAAGGAGACTTCACTTATAATGGAAACAGTAATGGTCAGTAAGTATAAATCAGTAACCAAATGGCACAGTAGACATGTTATTACAAGCACTCAAGTAGCAACTCACTGAAGTGGCCTTTGACAGAAATAGCAAAAAGGCACTTAGTTAATTCTCTTATGGCAAATGACAGCAAACATATCTGTCATTTTGTATGGGGTTTATTTAGCCTTAGTCAGAACCACTGCTTTCTTATCCAGACCCATGACTGAACTCAAGAACTCTTTTTGGAGTGAGCCAGGACCGACAGTCCTTATCAATGGTATGATGTATTCTTTGTCCCTTGGGTTCTGCTCCCAAAAAGAAAACAGTGAGGTAAAGGAGCTATTTTAAGGGCAATTATGAGACCATGTTTGGAGGGAATGCAGAGTAGTCTTAAGGGGCATTTATCATTTTGAACAACTAGGTTGGATTCCGTAGCAGTAAGAACTTCAGTTTCAAGAGCATATGAGCAGAGGTACTGACTATGAAGAGCAGTGTCTTTCAAGAGATGAATGCAAGGTCCATCAATCCAACTGGTTTGAAAAGCAAATTGACATTCCTGTTGGCCGTGACATTCTAATCCCAAGGAGGAGAAAGTCTCTTCAGGAACTGCTTGACATGTCAGCGCTGGAATAAAGTCCTGCCTTCCATATGTCAGAATATTGCATGAAGATGGAAGCATGCAACTTGGCTATGAAGTACTAAGGCCAGTGTCAAACAAGGGCCAGAATTAGGTCAGTTTCATGTGCAGAATAACCATCAAAATCAGTATAACATACCATTCTGCAAAAGTTTTTCAACTGAAAGACTTTCTGGCATCTTCAATCACCTTAGAAACTTCCAGTGGGATGCTTCAAATCAGCAAGGATGCTAAAGGAATGGTCATTCAAAGAGGTAAAATTGGCTGTTGCCCCCAAATGAGGGTGAACTTCCTTGGCTTTACTATAATACATTCCCATACTGACAGGGATCTGAGACGTTGAAACTACAAATATCAGCTGCCAAGGATAACAGTGATGGGTTAATGGCCATTTTTCTCTGAATTCTGCCGAGAGGTGCAAGAGGTACAAGTGCATCCTTGACTCATCCCTGCCTCAGAAAGGACAATGCTTTCACTATTAGCTTGTCTTTACCGTAATGAACAGAGTAGAGTAGAACTCGGACAGGCCATCTTCTGCTGACTGGCAAACAGGTTGTTCCTTGGGATGTCCTGTTCCTAGAAACTCCTTACCTGACAGACATCTGTTATGCTTTACTCCAGAAGTAAGATGGAACTGCAGCTGAGGGAGTCCACCAGCCTATTCAATCCACCCAAGATGGGAGTGGCTTTGACTCAGATTCCTTAGTTTGGACAAATTGTCACACCAGCATAATATCATAAGCAGGACTACAAGCATGTTGCCCTGCTTGTCCACATTGCAAACCTTGGCATAGTTGTCTGATTTGAGTAGGAAGGGCTGAAGCTTTGTCTTCTTTTCCAGAACCAGAAGAGCAATAAACACTGCCCCTCAACTTAAAGATGTTTATTTGTATCCATTTTCTTGGGTCCACTTGCATTTGGGATGATCTTAGATGAGCTTCCTAACATATCACTGATGCATTTGTTGTCACAGACTGCTATAGGTTTGGCTGAAAGAAGCATGGCCCCACACAGTGATTAGTTTTCACAATTTAATGCTCTACAGTCCAGAAAAGGTGTTTTATAATTTTATTTATTTTTTATTTTACATTTGTTGACCGGGATAGTCCGACTGGATGCATGTCCATTTTCAGCAGAGGCCCGGGAAGAAAAGCTCCTAGGGTAAGCAGATACAGCATTACATAATACCAGCATTACATATTACAAACAGACTATTTACAGAGATTACATAAATAAGCAAGTTAAACAAAGTTCCACAGGTTACAGTTAATCCTGAGCACAAGTCAGGATTAAATTAAATTACACAGTAAACTGGTTAACAGATTTTTACACATTCTAGAGAGAGTTAGCCAGGCTTGATACATTGACATAGCCAGTTAAGTGACAAATGTTGTTTGAGTCTAGTTTTAAATTGACCTAAGGTGGAAAGTAAGGTAATATCAGCTGGAAGAGAGTTCCAGGATCTACATACAGAGTTTGCAAAGAGAGAATCACCGGCTGTGTTATTAATTTTGCTAGTCTGAATTAGTAGTTTGTTAGAGGATTGAAGCGGTCTAGGATTGTTATAGGGGGTGATAATATTTTTAATTGCAGGAGTATTGTTCGGATTATAGAGGATTTTATAGGCCATAATCAGTTGGTTATACTGGATTAGGCTGGGTAGTTCAAGCCACCCAAGCTGATTTAGATTGATGCAATGATGTGTCCTAAGCCCAGTGGCAAACCTGGCAATGTGGTTGTGGCAAATTGAGAGTTTGTTAAGGACAGTCTTGTTTAAATTCGAGAGTAGAGGGGATGCATACAGAAGGGTTGAAAGAAAGTGGGAGCGAGCTATGGCAATTTTAGCTGGAGGGGTTAAGAAGGCTTTTATTCTATAAAGTGACCCTAGTTTTTTATTGATGGTTTTGATAGTTTGGTTAACATGTAGGTCAAATTTTAGATTATTGTCTATGATGACTTCTAATAGTTTTGTAGATGGGTCAGGGGAGATTATTGTGCCATCATTTGATTTTATGGTAAAGGTAAAAGCGGTAGACCTACGTGTTGGTAAAAATAACAGCATTTTAGTTTTTTTGGGATTTAGGATCAGACGATGTTCAGAAAGCCAGTTTTCTATTGTATTAAAGGTGGTCTGGGTAGCTGACCATAACTCTACTGGAGATGTGGCTGAGCAAATCAGAGTAGAGTCATCAGCATATTGGATACAGCTGACTTTTGGGATGACAGTATAAAGGTCGTTAATGAAGATGGCGAACAGCAAGGGCCCTACAGAGCCTTGTGGTACTCCAAGGGTGTTAGGTAGAAGGTTAGAGAGTTTGTTCTGCCAGAGGACAGCCTGCTGTCGACCATTCAGGTAGGATTGAAACCACTGGAGGGCTCCAGTATCTAGACAGAATGTTTGCAGGGTGTGGATTAAAAGTTGGTGATCAACCATATCGAATGCCTTGGAAAGATCCAAAAAGAGGGCTGAGGATATATAGTTATTGTTGCGATTATGGTTTATGGTGTTAGTAAAGGCTAGGAGGGCTGAAGTAGTGCTGTGATGAGGACAGAAGCAATGCTGAGTGTCTGCCATAAGGCAATTTTGGATTAGGTGGTGCATGAGTTGTCTATGAATACATTTTTCCATAATCTTTTGCAAGTGGAGAGAGTATAGCTATTGGCCTATAATTGGAGAATTCAGTAGAGCTGCCTCCTTTGTGAAGTGGGATTACATAGGATATTTTCCAGATGGTGGGAATTTTAGCTTCTACTGTGGTTCGTTTGATTAGTATTGAGACGGGGTAAGCAATAGCATCAGCTGATTTTTGTAGGTACTCGGCAGGGAGTTGATCAGCAGAAAGTGTAGTGGGTTTTAATTTTTTGATCAAGGTACGGATAAGTGAAGTGGCGACTGGTTGGAAGCTGAACGCAAGTAGGTTTCTAGGGGTGCTACTTTCAGGACCAGGGGAGCTAGGAGGTAGTTGGATAGCTAGGGCTTGAATTGTCTCAGTAAAGAATTGGTTAAAACTATCAGAAACATCTTCAGGGATTTTATCAATAGTAGCAGCAGGGATTGGGGTTGAAGTTTGTCCAGGATGTAGTAGATTATTTAAACCTGCCCAAAACTTCTGAGAGTTATTTTGATTTACTGTCTGTAAATTACAGTAGTATTGTTTTTTGTCTTGTAAAATTGATTTTTTGGTTTCATTCCTGGATTGCCTGTATTTAATGTGATCTTGAGGGTCTTTAGAAGAATGCCATAAAGCCCATGCTTTGTTTCTGAGGGTAATTTTGAGTTTAGACTCTGTAGAAAGCCATGGTGCAGTTTTTGCCTTGGTTCTCTTTGAATGAACAGGTGCATGCAAATCAAGGATCGCAAGGAATTTGTTGGTAAAGTATGCTACTGTTTCCTCTAAGGGGAGGTGTTTTAGAATAGACCAATTACATGAGTTTAGTTCTTGTTGGAATTTGGCAGGGTCAAAGTTTTTATTGTTTCTAACCTTTCTGAGTAAGGGTTGTTGGGAATTAATGGTTTTGTGCTTAATTACATATGTGAGAAGGTGATCGCTTAGGCCATTAAGGAGGGTACCAGAGGTGTACAGTTGGGGGTGACTGTTTATGAGTACCCAGTCAAGTATACTTTCTTTTTGGTTGGGTTTACCTATCCTGGTAGGGGTGGATATGATTTGTGTAAATGCATGCAGGTTAATATGGGTGGTTGGGGATTCTGAGGAACAGGTGCCCCAATCTATGTCAAAGTCTCCAAGTAGTAGGGTTTCTTGGGGAGTAGTGACATGATAGCCAGTGTAGGATATCTTCAAATGTAGATATATTGTTACCTGGGGGAATGTACATACAGATGATATTAATGCATTTATATTTATAAAGTTGCAATTTGGTGGCAAGAATCTCCGAGTTATTAATCTGAGGAGGTTGTATTACATCTATGGTGACATTCAACTCAGATTTATAGAGTACAGCTACCCCACCCCTTTCCTCGAAGCACGATCCAGCCTGTGTATGTTGTAGCCAGGTGGTAACACTTCATTGTCTTTAGTGTTAGGTTTTAACCAGGTTTCAGATAAACAGAGAATCTCAGGGGAGTGGACATCCAGAAGTGCATGCAATTCATGTACCTTGTTATTAATGCTTCTAATATTGAGATGACAGACTAGGAGAGAGTTAGTTGGCCTATTAATTGTAGGTTTGTAGCTTAGATTGCAAGTAGAGGGGGTATGTGTATCTGAAGTGAGTGGGCCAGGGTTGGGGTGAATATCACCACCAAGTATTAGGTTGAGTCTATACTTGGTGATGAACTTCAGGAATTTGTTTATTAGTTTGTGGTATTGTTTGGATCTAGAGCTAGTGTGCCTGAGGTTGAGATGTTGATAGACTGAACAAGATGTTGGATAGGATCTGGTACTGTAAGTATGGTTGAAGGTGGAAGGATTTACAGCTGGGGTGATAGTATGGCCTTTTGGGACCTGAAATCCCGTGAGAAACTGCAGTTTACAAGGTTTCCTAAGGTGTCCTAAAGCTATAAGGTAAGTATTACAGCTCTTAATGTAAGAGTCACTTTACTTCAGTTACAGGGGAAGGAGGCAACCACTCAAGTAGAAACAAAGAGCCCTATGGCTGACCAATATGGTGACCTGCTTAATTACAAAGCACTGGAAGTGAAAGCTTAACAAATGCTTTTTGTGTGTGCAACCTACTCTGTTTAAATGTTGAGGGAAACTGATTGCAGTCCTGTAGACACCGTTTTGTTGGGAACTGTAGAGTTCAACTAGGAAAAGAGAAAAGCAGAGATTCTAGGGTAAGCATGACAGCAACAACAGGCAGTTATTATATAATAATGCATTCAGAAAGGTTTGGTGGGGGGGTAAAGTAGCATACTTCAGAATGAACTAAGATTTATAGCTAAGAAACCTAAGCAAGAGAGCAATGCAGTAAATAAACAAACACTTGCCAGATTTTAAAGATATACCAGAAAAACTAAATCAATTATTCACAATTGTACAACTGGAAAATTGCCAGTAAAAGCACTTCAGGTATAGCTACCCAAGTTATTCAAGTCATAAAAGCACTTCTTCAATGTGTGTGTGCAATTTAAACATTAAAAAACACATGCAGCAAGGAGGAGCTCTGATTATACACTCTCTAGGTACAGGTTCAGTTTAAACACAAATATTACCATAGAAATTCAGTAAAGTCAGTAGCTACTTATAGAGCCTCTGAAAAAAAAATAGAGCAGTCTGTGCAGAATCAGAATTTAGCAGCAGGTCATTCAGTTACACAAAAAACAGTAAAAGATCCATACAATGAAGAAACTTACACTAAGTCACACCAGGTCAGCCAAGGGGGGAAGAGAGAGGGAAATCCTAAGCACCTAGATTTGAAAATGATGCCTGTTCTGAATTGTAGCAAAACATCCATGAAAATATTGTGATTCTATAGCCATTCACAGCTCACTGTCTTGTGAAGGTATTACATCCATTTGTAGGTGAAAGGGTCAGTGAAAGTGGTGGCTGGCATAGTCACAAGAGAAACAGATGTATCATAGTTTCGACCTACCTCTGTATCCTCATCTAGGCTGCCAGAATAGAACCATGGCCTCTTGGGTCCTGTCTTTGGGCAGAAACTTTGTGATATTGGAATATATGACTATCATGAAGGAAATCCTATGAACTATAACAAGAAAAGATTTCTCCCATTTTATAGTTACCCCATGACCTCCAACCATGGAAAGACCCAAACAAGGACTATTACCAGGCAGTCTTTTAACAGGTCATCTAGGATCCAGTTATCCAGGTAGGAGGACACTGTAAGATCCTCCCCTGCAAGACTTTCATAAACACCACTATGGCAAGCAGATTGGTACATGCTTTGGGTACAGAGAATGGCCCAAATGACAGCATCCTCTTTTGAAACTGAACCCTTCCCACAGTTAATTGTCAATATATCCAAAGCAGGTTTCAGGATGTGAATTATTGAAAGAACAAATTAATTGTGCAGTGTCTCTTTACAGTATGCAGTGCTCCTTAAAATGCCATGTAGACAGTATGGCATGTTTTGTGACAATATTGTTGCAACAGTGACAGTTACCCTGTAATTTAGTATAATTAAGTTGTTAATATGGTGAGGGTCAACATGTGTGCCTTTCTGCATCCCCATTTTCATTGCATATGGCTACTTGAATGACGGTTCATTGGATTATCATTTGACGCATCATGCCATGTTCAGGAGAAGCAGCAGGTAACTGAATAGAACAACAGACCCTAGAACATGCTGTGTGTCTCTAGTTATTGGTTGCTTAAATTTCAGCTATGGTTTGCTGGGGCCTGGGGAGGACAGTGCTATGAGAGGCGTCCAGCAAACACTTGGACTAAACTTGTATTTCACCACTGCCAGGGTCAGTTCAGCATTGTTGACTTGTATAGCATTTCCAATACTAAGCACGAGTACCATAGACCAGACTCATTTGTCATTCTTTATGAGGCTGAACTCAAAATAGTGATCCGCACTGGTAAGAGCTAACAAAGCCCTCAGAGTTGTGCTTCATGTAGAATTCACCATATATTCCATACTTTATCACTAAAGAATCACACACTGATGGAGTGTTCCTGAAATAAGGACAGCCGTCTTTTACAAAATGGAGTTGTTCTATTATTCTAACGCTTGCCTGCCTTGAGATTATGTCATGACTGAAAACAGAGTACTCAGTCCATTGCACTTACTCATTTAACAGGCTCACCCCTGTGGAGTGGTGGGGTAAAGCTCTGACCATGACCTAGATGACCTAAGTTGCAGACAAGCCAGGCAGATAGGGTAGAATTGAACAGCTGACCTCTGGCTTTCCAATCCTTGGGGAGGGGGGGGGGGGGCTGAGGTGGTTTCAGTTTTCCAAGCACTACCAAGCAAACAGAGGCTTGCACAGCCATGGTAATGACCAGGAATAGAGATGTGTGTTTTGCCATCTCAGGCCAGTGACAGTAGCCAGGTGGAAGCCCACAAATGTACAGGTTCTTCAACCCACCAAAATTCAAACTTTTACAATTACATTAGTGATGATGTAGCCACATCACCAATTCACTCAGTAAAACTGAAAGGCACTCATTTTGCTAGGCTCAAAATAAAGAAAACTCCCATCTGAAAGCTGTGAGTTCAGCTTTTGAGAATACATTTTCCAATACCAGCATTATGCTATTCAGGGCCAGGGGGTGCTGGAGGCTGTGCTGGTATATACACACACACACACACACACACACACACACACACGCACGCACGCACGCACGCACACACACACACACACACACACACACACACACACACACACACACACACACACACACACACATATACCTATTGTCAGTTTACCTATATTTTTGGTACCTTTGGAATGTGGGAGAAAATGGAAACACCTGAAAAACTCGCACAGACAGAGAGAGAACAAGAAGTCCCTTCAAAGAAGATACAGCCATTGGTAACCATATTGAAAAACTAAGCACTGTGAGGCAACAATATTTTTGTATAATAATGTTGTATATATTGTATGAACTGCAATGCCACCCATCTCACACACAAAAACACAGTTTGAAAGCATATAATGACTACATATCCTACCTACTCTACTCATTTCTATATCAGAAAAGTATCAGATTTAGTTTAACACCCTTCTTGTTTCCCAATCCCTCCCAAGAATTACTTATTAGTTCTATTCTTTCTTTAATTCCACCACTGCTTTTGACTGTTTACCTTTCCCAAAAATGTTCCAGTCTTCCAGTACAAAATTATGTATCTTTGTGTATCCTCTGAGCCTTCCACATTTTATTTCATAACTGTGTCCACATATTCTCACGTATATCTTTTTCTGAATTGTGGTACCTGCTTTGTGAAGTCATTTGAGGTATCAGTTCTCTCTTCAACCTTCTTTCTTCAAGATCATACATGTTAAAACATCATTTTGATCGAAGGTCTTCTGTACCACCTCTCAGAACATGATTACTCTGAATTAATTTTTCTTTGGAAATCTCTGTAGAAAGTGTCAGTATATTTTAGTGACTCCCTTTGATTAGTTTTCTTTGCTTTTGTCTAATTATGTTTCTGCGGGCCATTTGCTGTGCATCTGCAGACTGAAGCTTAATTACCCAGAGTTTAGCATTCAGCTGAATTATGTCATATTGTTGAATTCAACTGATAAAAAGTCAAACTCTCCAAGACAGTCCAGCATACCTATCAACCTCTGAACATTAAAAATCATATTGTTCCCTAAGCATCACAGCAAAGGGTCCAAAGGAGGAGAACTTTCATATGTTTGGAACAGAAATTCTTTAGATAGTAGACTCCACAGAGTTATTGATAAGGAAACTTTGTATACATTTAAGTCAGTTATTAATGTATATACTATTAAACAGATCTGTATTTATGACAAAATCAAATCTGTAAATATAAAAGGAGCATGGTAAAATCTGAGGCTAAGTATTAAAGTGCTATGTCTAAATCATAGCAGTTGAGAGGTGTGAAGTCCAAAAATGGAAGTAGATATGACAGTGCTCGCACACAACAGATTTCTCTACAGAGAGCAATCACTGAATTAATTCTCTGTGTTCCCAAATGTCTTTTCAAGCAATTTCCAGTGTTATTTTCTTTTTAGAGGAATGTTTGTCCACTGAAACATTCAGTGTTTTTGCTAGCTGTTTCCCACTGTTAACTTTATATATAAATACTTTGAAATTCTATGCTGTGTCACAGCCAGCTAGTCAGGATAAGACTAATGCAGTTCTGCCATGGGAAGACAGACCAATAGCTCATGCCTGAAACACTGTTCTTAGTAAACAGCGATATTAGCCACAATTTTTGGTTGTCAAACATTTCACTATTATGCCTGTAGTAAACTAATTGCTATAGAGTTAAATCATGAGCTGCTACAGAATGTGGTCAGTTAGTTAGTCAGACACTAAGTTAGTTAGTTAGTTAGGGCAATTTGACAACTGCATAACTGTGCTGGTCTACTGATCCTTTTCAGTCACAATTTGGGCTAGCCAAGGAAGTGTCTTTACAACATACTTGCTTGACTTTAAGGAATGTTTTCTGAATTTGCAAAGGTATGATCTTCAAGTACAATGGAAACCAAGTTAGATGATACATATAGAAGATACAAGGAGTTGAGCATATTTACAAGTGTATAAAGGAGACTTGATAGAGAAATATCCTGGTGTGTGGATTATCTCACAACTACCTGTGCCTGCTTAATAATTTATAAGAGCTGGGAATCTGTGCAAGACAAAATGAACTTAAATTACGAAAGATGTAATTATGCATTGGTTGGCAGACAGTACTAACTCACTGCACCCCGGCATTAGAGTGTGCTTTCCAAATCACAACAAACTGTTGTGTGTAAAAGGTTTCATGTTTAAAGGTGGTAAAGCTATTGTCTGTACTCTTTTGCATAATAATGTAATGAAATGAGAAGTCTGAACAGATTTAGTTGACTAAGGAGCAAAGTCTGCAGCATGTTCCAAAATCAGAATAAAAAAGAAAAATGTTGCTACATGAAATATCGGATGTTCCTTGGATTAAAGCTGCAGTACATCTGTTTTAGTATTTATGCATTATTCTGTGCCTAACCTAATGCACCCATAGGTAGTACAGCTGTGTGAGGCTGCCAGCTGTGGTATTATCGCAGTGCTGAGATGGATTTTTGTTAGACATAGTTATAAGAAAAAAGTAGTATAAGTGTAAGCAGTATAAGAATAAAGCAGCATCATATAATGATCCACACTTTGTCAGCCAGAAATTCAGTATTTTTGTGAAGCAGTAGTGATGTAAACATACTATGTCAAGTCCTAGATAAAAGCAGTGGGCAAATAGAACAAATGATCCAGATTGTCAAAACCTGATAAAGAAACAGACAATTCTGAAAATCTGGATTGCTATCTTTCAGTTGTTTGCCACTGCAATCCATGAGGCTTTCATTTTCAATGCTGCTACTGGGAAGGCATTTTAAAGATAAGCTATGTATATTATATTGCTAGATGTACCTGAAAATAAAATGAATGCAACTGCGCTACTGAAAGAAGGGCAGTACAGACAGAAATTTTACTACAACACATCCTTGAAAAATCTTTTTGAGTTGCAAAATGAGGAGAGAATGTGGGTTATTTTGGACTTCATCAGAAAAGCAATGCCTGCTATAGTGACATGTCAAGCACAACTGCCAATGTCATATTTTGTTTGAGGTTAAGATAAGCAACTTATTGAAGAATTGGGAAGCATTTAATTAATGAGTCTAGTTTGGAGGAATCACAGCTGCTCACATATTAGAATGTAGTGCAGGAGTAGGCAGCTCTTGGCACCCACGCAGAAGGCTGGCGTTTGACACTGTACTAGTGACAAACAGAGGGAAGCATCATGGTCATTGACATTACAACCTTGTTATTTATTTTATTTTATTTTTTACTTTTCTAACAGGATTTCTTACAAACTTGTGCAGGATTATTCTGTATAATTAAAGGCAGATGTAGTCACTGTATACAAAATATCTGTGTTTTACCAGGATTCACAAATATCACTCCCTCCCCCATGTACTTGAGCATCTTAACATGAGCAGATGTCATGAATTTTAGCACTTTCCTCAGAAAGGTTAACCAATAACAAAAAAAGGACATGCAAAAGAAAAAACAAGATTAATGTAAACTACCAAACTTTATTTTCAAATCCTTCAGATCAAATACTTTTATCCCGGCCAATAGGACTTCATTAAAATCTGAAATAGTCCTCTACCCACAGTTGATTTAAAACATTCTGGCAACCAATTAAATCACACCAAAATATGACATGCTGATGTTGTTTTAAATCAGCAGTGGGTGGAGAACTACTTCAGACTCTGATGAAGTCCTATCAGGATGAAAGTACTTGATATGAAAGAGTTTGAAAGTAAAGTTTGGTAACATGCATTAATCCTGTGCTTCTTTATGCATTTTTGTTTTTGTTGTTACTGGTTTGGTGTTTAAGAAGTCATACAACTCATCCTGGTTTCAGGTGCTCAAAAAGTTTGCCAGTCTATGTTCTGTTGCTCGGGGTCAATCAAGACTTAGAAAATGACAGGTCTGACTCAAATTGATTCTGATGCAACCTATGAATCACTGTTCAAGATATGAAAGAATAACCAAAATGTCACTACAATATAGTGACTGTGCATGCTGTATATATAGATAGATATGTTTACACATGCACATGAACGTATGTGTGTGTGTATATTATATATGCATATGTGCTTGTACAGAAGTATTTTATGTATATAGAGAGAGAAAGAGAGAGAGACAAATTGCTATAACTGCATGCTCTTCATGCAGTGTGAGATTATTTATTTCAAAAGAGAAAACATTTCAGTTTTGCTTTATTGCTGTCTATTTAATGATACATGCAGTACAGTTGTGGTACAGTTATAGTACAAATATTTTAAATTATATGCAGTTGCAGCTATTTGTACTAACAGCATCTTTCCTTTAAAGTAAGGAGATATATCATATATAGTCATATATAATAATTATTTAATAATTATCTGTTTGTGACATGGCGGTTGTATATTTCAGGGTAGTTGCCAGTCACTGGCTTCTTCACTGCAGAAAATCACTAATGGTTCTTGTTGAAGTCATATAGTCACATCTACCCTTGTCCATCTTAACTACATACATGACAAGTGTTAGCCTCCACTAACAAATAATTCCTTCCTTGCGTATCCACATATCCAGTGCAAGTCAGCGTTTAGCATTAATTCACAGATGTCATATCACAGTGTGAGGTGACTGACATGTGATATTTTAATTAGCATTTAATGCTACCATCATATAAAGAATAATGAGTGAAGATCTTTATTTATTTATATATATATATATATATATATATATATATATAATAGATAGACAGGTTCATAGATTAGTACTAGGCTAACTGACCTTTTGGGCCATTTGAAGCCTAGCCCGTTGCCACATGTGAGAATCAAACCCTGCACCTTGCGTCTTTAAGTCAAACACCTTAACCATTATGTCATCCTCCCACCCCAAAAGCTTCACTTGTATCAAGATTATATCACCCCAGATGGGACTCGAACCCACAATCCCTGGTTTAGGAGGCCAATGCCTTATCCATGCAGTGTTAGTTTTGTTGTGCTTATCCTTTTCCTGAATATATTCTTATAGGTCTGAGCAGATGTTCTGATGTTAGTACTTGGGCATTGTTTATTGGACTTGATTCTTAGCAGCTGTCTGGGAGTGAGACAAATCCATGGTTAGAAATCTGTTTACTTAATTGCCACATGACTATAACACTTGTGCATATAGTGAGAAGATCCATTAGCTTTCTGAAGCTTCTGCAGCTATATAAAAGTTCTGAATTTGTGCTATTTATAGAAGCCCATTTAAACAAACTATAGATTTGGTTTAATTATGTTGTATAGCATGCGACTGTAATAAGACCAAAGACTGGAAAATGTTGCAGGCCACTAACAAGCAGTGAATCACCCAGCATCATAACACTGCAAGACGAATGGAGACCTGCTAGAGCTTCCTCTGAGTAAGATAAATTATTCCCAGTTCCTGACAAAAGAGTCCTTATCATTGCAGTTTATTTATTACAGAGTTCAAGGTTACAGAATATTAATTTGTGCAATCTATTTAACAAAATCTGCTGTAGGGCATCTTCTGTAGAAGCATTCCTGCTGCCAAGGTTGGATGCATAACGCAGACATGGATTGTGAAATTAGTCATTAGCCTGTTCAGTCTGCTTTAGTTATGACTCCACATACTGGCCCATTGCCAGAACAAAGAGGTCTTCTTTGTAAGGTTATCATGTAAAATAATTGTGAGGCTGGTACAAGGCCAGTGTATAGAACCATCTTTTAGAAGCTGTATAGCAGCACTGCTGGAGAGGGGAGGGGAGAGGACTAGATAACAGTGAAGGTTGTGCTTCTTAGTGTATATTGTTAAAACGACAGATGTCTTTCAAAAAGCGTTCTGAGAGATTTATCTCTGTACCTTTCTGATAAACTGAGAGTACTGATGTTAGGGCTGAATAACAAAGTAAAGCAATCAATATTCGTTTAAAGTAATCCTTTGAATATTATCCGTGCACCAATAGAACCTCATTTGTGGCTACATTCTCTGTTTTGGTTTATAAGAATAACATTATGCAGTTGTATATAATGCTAATATGTCTGTGATAGCAGACAAAATATGAAGTCAGAGGACTGGTGATCTGTTGAATCCATCCCAAATGATACAAATACTTTTCTACACCTTCACTTATTGCAGGCTGCTCTGGGTGAAATGTGTTATCATAATTTTTTTATTGTTCCCATCAGTGCACTCATGATTAAAAAAACAAATCAAACATACTCACCATTACTGTCTCACACTATTGATCACATCAAAAAACTAAAGTCAACTTTACTTTTGTGATCAGTTATATATTCATACACAAAACCAGCCACCAACATCACATATACATTATTCAAATCAAATATAGAAGCAAACATACCAGCAAAACCTAAAATGCTAACCCAGGACATATACATGCACCCAAACAAATATCTCACACACACACACACACACACACACACACACACACACACACACACACACACACACACACACACACACACACTCTGCACAAACCTGAAAAGCAATCGCTTTACAACCCACTTCTAACATGGAGGCTGTGCCCTTACCCCTTGCTTATATTGTACTATCTCTATGGTTGCACATCTGTGACCAAAGCCCCTGTTAACTATAACACCTCTTGCTAAACTGTTCATTCTGTAATTATCCAAAAGCATGACAGCTGTTGACAAACCGTGTGGTCAACAAACAGTATGGTAGCCTTCTGAGAGGTGGTGTTAAATGTAGATTAGGATACTTCAGTGACTTAATGGGTTTCTATAAAAAGGAATTTCCTTGTCAGACCTAAGTCTTCCATCTGCCACCCTAATTCCTTCCTTACCTTTATTGTTCACATCACAGTCCACATCCTACCTGCCTACTGCCTGATTTCTGATGTAAGTGAAGTATGTGCCGTTTTATCTACTCATTTTTCCTCCAATGTCTATGTCTAGTGACTGCAGCCTTTATGCTGTAGCTCTTAGCACTGCATGCCTTTTCTAGAACTGATGTAATTTCCCTGTTGTTTGTAGAACTGTATGCAGATTTCCTGTCTGTAATGCTACCAATGTCTTCTGCAGTGAACACATGACAGCTCTGCCTCAGATCTATTCCTCCCAGTATGCAAACCACAGCTTAAGGGCATTTGTCACTACATTGTCTGATCACTTCTACCAGTGTTGATAGCTTATGTAGTATGATCACATGTACCAGTGGTGATCACTTATATTGCATGATCACATCTACCAGTGGTGATCACTTATGTTGTATGATCACATATACCAGTGGTGATCACTTACCTTGTATGATCAAGTCTACCAGTGGTGATCGCTTATGTTGTATTATCATGTCTACCAGTGGTGATCACTTACATTGCATGATCACATCTACCTGTGGTGTTCACATGTATGTCTTTTTTCCTCCTCAATCTCCTTTAGAAGCACTTTACCTAGCTAGTATATTAACCCTGAATTTCTGTCCAAGAGTCAAATAACTGCACTTCTTTGCAATAAATCTTAGTTGTATCTTTCTACTTGTGAGCCTTATGAGGATGTATTACATGATAAGTTGCCTGTCCTCAAAGTCTAATATTTGTATCTTCAACAAACACATCAGTCCTACTTTTCATACATATTATATAGCTATACATCTGATAAACAGGACTAACTCTTTCCTGGAATCACATCAGTTACTGGTTTTCCACTGAACAATGCCCTTTAACATACCTCTCAACCTGCAGACATGGAAAACAGGAACAAAGGTCTTGAAAATTAGGCACATCCAGCCAAGTATCTGGATATCTAATTAACATAAAAATTAAATGCCAAATAACTCTTCTCACTTCCTGTAGGATTGTAGGCTACTACTCAGAGGGATACCTTTAAAAAAAAGAGAGTGACAAAAATATTGCAAAAATGTAAGGACATTTTATTTTATTTTGCATTTGTTTACTGCTCAGGTGAAATAATTCACAAAGGAAAATAGAGAACAGAGAGGCAGTATGCTGTACATATCAAAAACAGAACAAAACAGAAAATAATATGTAACAAAAAATGATCAGAGACAGTGTAACATCTGTAGACCTTAATGATCTGTATTGCAAAATTATATCACTTAAGGTCATTTATTTTTGCTTCTGAACAGGGGAGATGTAAGATGTGTAGCTCTTTCTTTAAATTATTGTTGCCACTATTAAGTTAGTCATGTAGTATGGTTTTCTGTGTACTAGACTGCTTTGAAAGTCGTATGTGATGAGGGGGGGGGGGTTCAGAAAATTTTGCGAAGGGATAAATCAACCATGAAAATAAGGGCCTACCTCCAAAAATAGGTACTTCGTGTACAGGGGTAAATAAGACCAGAAACTATGAACATTCCTACAAAGTAGGAAAAGTTGAGAAGCCTGCTCCTTAATATTTGCACCTTGTTTCTTGTCCATTAACCAGTTCAGTTCCCTGTCCTCTACCTACCTGGGCCCCATCTGTATTTCCTTTAGCTTTCTGTGCAAAACAGTATTATCAAAGGTCTTTCAAAAGAGCTATTATAATGGTAGCTATACAGTTATCTCTATACGGCTCATCTGTGACTTGGGAATAGAATTATTTCTGACTTGAATGGGAAGGCCTTTGCTGTGTGAGACCATGCTGGTGATGGTCTGCTAGACCTAAAATGGTGCGTAGAAATTCCATCAACTTTCCTCACAGAGTTCTTTCTATCAGTTTTGTAAATGTAAACATTAGACTAACTGGCTTCTAATTTCCCAGTGCATTCCTACCTCCATGTCTTTTGTAGTAGAATTGCCATATCCCCTCTTCAACACAAAACCTGTAGTAAGCCATTTGCTGTCAGATATAAAAATGATTATGATGAAGGGATGAATAGAGCCGAATGCTTGTGCAAAACAGCAATATCCTGCTGATGTGCTTTTCTTTAAGCTGGCGTGAGCATGTTTATTGCTTTCATATGTTTCTCTCTAGTCATTTATGAACTTGTACCAAAAAAGACAAGGGGGAACCACCAAAAAATACACTAAGAAACAAATAACAGTAAAGTAGCATCGGCAGGACACACTGGAGAGCCACAAAATAATAAAAAAAAAACACAATCGGTTTATTTAAGTGAAATTAAGTGCTTTCGTCCTATTAGGACTTCTTCCTAATAGTAGTAAGAAGTCCTAATAGTTATAGGGCAAAAGCACTTAATTTCACTTAAATAAACTGATCGTGGTGTTTTTTATTATTTTGTGGTCCTCTAGTGTGCCCTGCCGATACAGCTGAACTGTTTCTTGTCATTTATGAACTTGAACAGACACATTATGGTCTTGTTTTTATATACCTGTTTCTCATCATTTATATATTTTTTTCTCAACATATTTGACTATATCAGCATCTATACCCTAGTTCCTCATGATCATTTACCATTCCCTCCTCTGATGTTGCAGGGCTTGAGTACATGATGCCAGGCAAGTCATGCATACCCTGTACACTGGGTCAGTGCAATGTTAATAGTAATATTTTCTATTTCTTCAAGCAGCGGTATACTCATGCAATGCCATCAGCAGATATCACATGCTTTTCTGTATGCAATTTCGAAATGCCCACCTCCACTAGAACCACCTTTGTTGCCTTCTGTGCTTTTGCTCTGTGCAGCAGGACAGTCAGACAGCAGCTCTGGTCACTTGATTGCCCTCCAGGGATATCCCTGGTATGTTTGTTCATTCACTTTTTGCAGCTTGACTTTCTGATCACATAGTTCTATGAGTGAACCAAGACTAAATAATTCACAAACAATAGTCTCACTGTCAAATCAGTAACATTACTATCATAAAATGGGTTTGTATACATTAAAATAAAATGGTATGGTCAACAAGGTCCATGCTTTCTTGGTTATCCTGAAAATCTGTTATTTTCCTCAATTCCTCTTCTGGATATTCCTAATGCTGGCAGGGCATACCTAATTTTTTTAATTGAGTTTATTGATTAACAGTAAGTAATCCAAGATATGAAATCTAAGCTATAGGTTCATAGGTGTGTACTAGGCTAATGACCCTGGAGCCTTTACAAGCCTAGCCCATAGAAGTGCCCTGGCATTGTGCCACCCGATGTTAGTTCCCAGTGCCTCTATCAGGTAGACCCACTGCAGTGATCCCAGGGGTTAACCTTCTATTACCCATCCACTCATCAAGATTTCTCTTGAAGAGGGACAGTGAGGTGCTCTGTTTCACATGTATGGGAAGTCTATTCCAGAGCATGGGCAGTCTCTGGGTTATGAACCTGTCCCTCCAGCATGTTCTGTTGATTGTGGTAATGAGGTCGAGGTCTCTGGAGCATGTGGTGCGGAGGGATTGGGATTTATTTAGATGTAGCATTTCTAACAGAGCTGGGTCAGACATGGCTTTATAAGTCAAGCAGAGATCGCCTCAATGTAGGCGATATGATATAGAGAATAGCTGGCGTCTTTTAAGTCTGTCTGTGTAGGCCATGTGTTTAATGCCTAGGGTCCTCTTCATAAGGTACTTCTGTGGCCTCTCCAGCTGTTGCAGTTATCTAGTGAGGTACATGCTGAATGGGGCATTATACTCGATGATTGGTCTAATGAGGGAAGAGTAGAGAGAGAAGATGACCTCTTTCTTCCTGGATGCAAAACTCTTGGTAATGGGATGTGCCACATAGAAGAACTTTCTGACCACAGTGGCAATATGGTGGTCGAAGGAGAGGTTTCTGTCAACCTGCATCCCCAGATGTCTTACAACACCTTCAGTGTTCAGTGGGCTCCCATCGATGTAGTAGTTAGTGGGAACTGAGTTTTTACCAAAGGGGATGACAAATTTTTTGGCATTAAGCTTAAGGCCATGGTTTCAACACGAGTCATTGGTCTCAGTGAGGCCTTTCTGTAAGATGTCTGCATCACTTGGGGAGTTAATAATGGCTTGCAGCCTGCAGTCGTCTGCGAACTTGGTCAGACAGAGTCCCTTTGTGTTGGCCCGGACTTCTGAGAAGTAGATGCCGAACAGGAGAGGACCCAGGACCGATCCCTGTGGGACTCCACTTGTGACTGGTCGGCAGTCTGACTTGGAGTTTGCTACTTTCACACTGTGTGTTCTATCTGTGAGCCAGTTTGCAACCCACCTAGTGATATAGGGGTTGATACCTAGTTTGGTGAGTTTATCACTAATTCTTGAGTGAGGAATAGTATCAAACGCCTTGGCCAGATCGAGGTAGGCTGTATGCACTGCCTTGCTATCATCAACAACCCTGGTGAAGTCAACCAGGATGAGCAGGCATGATCTCCCTTTCACAAAGCCAAACTGTGTGAGGTCTAGACTTTGGAGATTTCCTATATCTATGTTAATCAGGTCCACGATGATGCACTCCATAACTTTACATATCAGACTCGTCAGACTAATGGGGCGTTAATTCCCAAGGTCTGTAGTCACTCCCCCTTTATGGAGAGGGATTACTATAGCAGTGCACTATTCAGTAGGGACAAAGCCTGAGGTGAGGCTATGACTGAACAGAGCACACACATGTGGTGCCAGTTTGCTTTGTAGTTCAACTTGGTCAACTTCTTTGAGTCAGTCACCAGAGCTGTGGATGAAGGCAAGGTGGTTCATACAGCCTACCTTGATCTGGCCAAGGCCTTTGATACCATTCCCCACTCAGGAATCATAGAAAAACTTACTAAGCTAGGCCTCAACCACTATATCACTAGGTGGGCTGCAAACTGGCTCACAGGTAGAACCCACAGTGTGAAAGTAGCTAGTCAGACTGCTGACCAGTCACGAGTGGAGTCCCACAGGGTTCGGTCCTGGGTCCTCTCCTGTTTGGTATCTGCTTCTCTGAAGTCCATGCCAACACGAAGGGACTTTGGCTGACAAAGTTCACAGATGATTGCAAGTTGGGAGCTATTACAAACTCCCCAAGTTATGTTAACATCCTACAGAAAGGCCTCACTGAGACCAACGATTGGTGTCAGAATCATGGCCTTAAGCTCAATGCCAAAAAATGTGTTGTCATCCCCTTTGGGAAAAACCTGGTTCCCATGAATTACCACATCGATGGTAGTGCACTGAACACAGAAGGAATTATAAGAGATCTGGGAACACAGGTTGACAGCAACCTCTCTTTTGACCACCACATTGCCACTGTGATCAGAAAGTCCTTCTATGTGGCACATCTCATTACTAAGGGTTTTGCATCTAGGAAGAAAGAGGTCATTGTCTCCCTCTACTCTTCCCTCATTAGGCCAATCATTGAGTACAATGCCCCATTTGGCATATACCTCACTAAACACCTGCAACAACTGGAGAGGCCGCAAAAGTACCTCACAAAGAGGATCCTAGGCCTTAAACATTTGTCCTATATGGACAGACTCAAAAAGCTCCAACTATTCTGTGTCTCATATCGCCTACTTAGAAGCGATCTCTGCTTGACTTACAAAGCCAGGTCTGACCCAGCTCTGTTAGAAATGCTACATCTAAAGAAATCCCAATCCCTCCACACCACATGCTCCAGAGACCTCAACCACATTACCGCAATCAACAGAAAATGCTGGAGGGACAGGTTCATAACCCAGAGACTGCCCGTGCTATGGGATAGACTTTCTATACATGTCAAGCAGAGCACCACACTGGCCCTCTTCAAGAGAAATCTTGATGAGTGGATGGGAAATAGAAAATTCACCTCAGTGATCACTCCATTGGCTTTACTCGACAGAGGCACTGAGAACTAAGGTCGAGTGGCATGATGCCAGGGTAATCCTATGGGCTAGGCTTGTAAAGGCTCCAGGGCCATTAGCCTAGTACACACCTATGAACCTATGAACTTATGTAGAACACAGCCAGGGATATTATCAGGTCCCATGGAAGCTGTATTATTGGCCTTGGACAATGAGGCTTTAACCAGGGCTGCAGTAATGCTGGGTGCCTGGCATTCTTCCAGTATTGTGATTGGTCCTTTAGGAAGGGAAAGAGAGATAAAGTTGGTACTGAATCTGTCGGCCAGTATGTTGGCAATATCTGTTGGCTCAGATAGGAGGTACCATTGTGCAGTAACTCAGAGCACATCTGGGTATTGCCATGGAGGTTCTTGATATAACTATGAAAGGCTTTGTGATTGTTTTTAGTGTCTGCCGCAATTCTGCCTTCATAGTTGGCTTTAGAGGATCTGATGAGGGATCTCAACTTTTTGTTGAGGCTAATAAGGGAGTTTTTCCATTCTTGGAACTTCACCTTTTTCTGCAACAGTTTCTTTCTTCTGTTGTAGAGTTTATTAGTGGCAGGGGGCAACCAGATTTGCTTCCATTTTTGGAGGAGAGAGTCGTGGTTCTGTTGGGTATGGCTAGTTTCATGCATTTATGTACATGTTTGTACAGTGCATTGGTGTATGATTCAGCAGTCATGCAGCTATTTTCCATTTGCATAGGTGCCTTGAAGTTAGCCACCTCTGTTTTTAGGAGTCCAAAGTCACCTTTGTAAAAGTTTTTCAAGGTGGTTACCTTTGCGGGGGGTGTGAGTGAGATGTGGATTTCCATGGTGATTATTTTATGGTCGGATCTGACCAGGGAGGGATTGACTATTGGTGTATAGGAACAATTGCCCATGTTAGTAATAACCAGGTCAAGGATGTTGCTGGATTGGAAATGATGAATTCCAGAAAGTGTTGGGCCAGTGTATTGGTGCTTGAGTAGTTTTCCCAGTTGATGGAGGGGTAGTTGAAGTCTCCTAGTATAAGAGTGTTGGGTTGGACCTTGATAGATTACAGGGTGTTTAGGAATGTGGACTGAGAGTCTCCCATAGCAGGCTATGACCTGGATCGCAGTCTTACCCAAAGTTAGTTGTACCTGAAGTATCTCAGATGCATTATGCTGGGCTGCTAGTCTGGAGGTGTGCATATCCTTTATGAATATGGAGACACCACTGCCTTTGGAGCTTCGGTCCATTTTTGGGGCCGAAAGGTGTGGAATGAGTTATATCCTGGTGATGCAGGGGTGTTTTCTGCCGCTTTAAACCAGGTCTCCATTACAGAACAAATGTCAATGTTTTTCATTTGGAGGAGAGGTTCGAGCGAGTGCATCTTGATTTAGACTTCTAGTGTTGAGCAGCACGATCCTCAAATTGAATTCATTTATAGTTGTTATGATGGTAATTTGGTCTTTGGAACACCACCTAAAAAGGCACTATAGGGGTAGCAAGAACCTTAGCCAGTACCCGGAAACCCAGGGGTGACAGATGCAGGCTATCTCTGGCAAAGCATCGAGGTCTGTCAGTCATATCATCCCAAGCAAACAGATACTGGATCCCCTTAAAATGACACCAGAAACTTAGCCAATTGTTGAAGTCAATCATTTTTTGTTTGTACTGCAATATCATTCTGGTTGACGGTAGGATACTGCTCAGGGCTAGTGTCATACCTGCCTGGGCCACATAATCCGAGAGCTACACCATGTCTCTTTTCATGTAATCCAGGGAGGTGCGTCTCAGGTCGTTCACACCCACATGGACAATGACAGAGTCATACTTGTACTTGTTGTGGAGTGACCTGAGTGCGTGTGTTATGTGTCAGATTCTGGCACCTGATAGACAGCTGACTGTTACCTTCTCCTTATTCTATCTAGTGAGTGGGACATGTGTGTGCCTCACTATTGAGTCACCTATGATTAGTGTATTGGGCAAGGTGTTTAGCCTTTGGGGCTTAGGTTGAGGGCCACACTGTGGAGGTGAGCTATGTGTCCTGTGGTTTGTGCTGTGTTGCGGTGGTTGAGTGCATTTCTGTCTTGGAGGTCTCTGCTGTTTGGGTAAATTTCTACTGAGTACCTCCGCGAAGGTGGGTATGTGGTTTGTGTTTTTATGTGAGAGCTGTGATAGTGGGAGGGCTATGTGTTCCATGTGGTGTGGTGCAGGTGTTGACCTTCTCCTCTTGACCAGCTAGTCCGGTCTTGGCTGGAGAGTGCATAACTTCCAGTTTGGTGATGTAAGTGCATCTCTCACAAGTCTGAGTGTTGGGAGGTAAGAGGAGAGGGTTGTCTGTGTACATGTGGCAGTTGCTACACTGCCTTAGAATGCCCAGTTGCACCAGGTTAATAGCAGAAAGCACAGAGAAATTCTGTTTAATCATGCCAGAAGGGGTGGTCATAACTAGTAAGTACTGGAGCTATTTCCGTGAAGAACAACTAGTGCTGATGGCTCTAAGGTGTGCTATAATAATTGCCACAAAAAAACCTGTTGAAGTGCAAAGGGATTAGGCTATCTGAAGTGCAAGAGAGAAAGAACTAACAAGATCTAAGGAAAAAACTGAAGAGCAGACTTTCTGGCACCAGTAATAGTTTACCACAGCTCAGCGCTGCTGAGTGGAGCTTAAACAAGCACAAACCCTTGCAAACATGGGCTTTTAAACCCAAAAGTTGAAAGGGATGGAAAACTGCCCAAACGTTCAATAAACCACAATTCTGAGCCAGAAACCACTCCTCTTGTGGTAGATAGGCTACCTAGTGCTTACCACTCCCACTGATAAGCTAGAAGGCTTCCCTCCAACACAGAAAGGCTTGGGGGGACTCAGAAGCTTACAAACAGTCCTGTATACAGCAAATCTGTATCAGGACTACACTAGTTGCAGGAAAGGCGAGAAACAAGCACAAACATGGGCTTTTAAACCAGAGTCATTCTTTGCTGATTTGATGACTGGAAGTTGACACATTCAATGATATAAAGAACATAGCACGTTGGAGAGTGCCCCACCATTGCATTATTTTGGAAGGAGGAGCACTGATATGTGAATTATGACACTCTAGGCTTGTAAATGAACCTGTGTTGGGGGGCAGAGCAGGGTAGAAAGCATATGAATAATTAAAGGAAGTCTTGTTGTCTAGGAAGACAAGAAGAGTTTTCTGAGTTTGCCTGAAAACACTCCAGTAGCGGTAACATGTGCAATGTTAATGGAGAAAGAGGGGGTGATTCTTTAAAAAAAAATAGTTAAATAACAAAATACGTGGTGTTGGATGAACATTAATGCTATGAGAGAAGAACAAAAAAGAAGGGTCAGCCTTTCAGATTTATTAGCTGTTCCTGTGGAGCTCATGGAAGTTCTCATTCATGTATACATAACCACTGGGTAGTTTTAATCAGTAAAGAAAGCAGAGTGGTTAATGGGAGAATTGCTGCCAGAGACAGACTGCATGTACACGACTCAGATCAAGACAGCTTTGAGTAGGCAGGAGGTGCTAGGAAAATGGTTACAAACATTATTTGAGGTATCTAGGGATCTCTGAGAATAAGGTAGCACAATGTAAACGTATAAGTCGATAGTAGATCCCTAAGCTGTTAAGTATAGAGGTAATGAGGGTGCTGCTGATATTGGGTAAGTGTGTTATGTGATCCTTGTCTCAGTTCAGTAAAGAGTGTTGTAAAATGCGTTTCTTGTCTAACACCTCTTACCCATTTATCTTAGCTATGTCTGTTTATTTTTCAAATGTGCAGATACCACTTACGGTTAAAGCTAAGTCTACATTGCCAAAAAATCTAATTTTTTGTGGTACAAGCTGTTTTTCTAGATTGCTACATTAGACTCTTCTACAGTATCATATCTCAGGGTGGGTCTATATAACCTGATCAAAAACCATAGTCATCGAATACCTTTTCACCAACCACTAAACATCGAACTTCCATTTCTGCGAACGGCCACTTCAGCAAATTTTTTCCTAGGGAAAAAAATTGTTTGGCCATCGTTGTGAATTTGCCCTTTTCTCCACTGTAGTGCAGTCTTGGAGTGGGTATATTTAGCTAGAGAGGTGTAGGGGGTGCAACCCCCCACATTGTGTGTAGGGGGGCAAATCCCCCCCCCCCACTATGAAAGGTTTGAAATTGTGTTCCGTTTCTGGTTGGCCAAGCAATTTTTTCCCCTAGAAAAAAAATTTGTGGAAGTGGCCATTCGCAGAAATGGAAGTTCAATGTTTAGTGGTCGGCGAAAAGGCATTTGATGTTTAGGTTTTTTTATGTGGTAATATAGACCCCTCAGAGCTATAATATTTGGCCAGTTTCATTTTAATAATTCAATGAATGTGACAATTCCAATGTTTTCTTTTGCCTTTTCACAAGTTTAATGTTAAAATGGTTTTAATTTGAAAGTATTTGATCACAAATATCAGTCTTGCAAATATTACTTCACTTTTCCAATCTCCACGGAAGCACCCTTTCACTTGCACTGTTTCAACATTTGGCTTCAAATAATATTGATACAACCAGTGAGTTTGAAGATGAAAGGAAACTTGTAAGAGAATTAGATACTCTGTTAAAGTTTTGAGTTGTATCTCACTGTGATATGCATGCCAGAAATCCAGAAAACATCCAGTGTTCAGTGTTCCTTTATGTTACAATACAGTAAGCAGTTAAAGTATTTAACACTTTTAATGTTAAGGAGAAATGAGAGAGTAAAGATTTATGTCTCAAAAGACAAGCTTCAACCTACAAGTCAGAGAAAAATCTCCCAATATGTAAGGCATTTTTATTTTTAAGGCATTGAACCAGTCTGAAATATATGCCTCTGTGCATGCTTCTAAAATATTCATGCACAAACTAAAGCCTGTAGGATAGATATGGCTTGACTGTAAGTAGAAGTACAAGAAATACATATTAATGCTCTTTGTAGTATCCTTGGAAAAGCACTCGAAGCATTCAAATATTTGGGGTCATAATACTTGAGACACATATGATTACAGGTGAGCCTAAGGACATTGCTAACCTGTTAGCTGACAGGTTCTGTGAAAACTTCTCTCCTCTGTCCCTGCCACACGTACCCCATGACATCCCGACCACCTGTCCTATATCTTGTGTCTTTAAAGAGCAGGTCATGAATGCCCTCTCTAAGGTCAAAAACACAGTATCTATGAGACCTGATAACATCCCAGACTGCATCCTACATGGGCTCAAACAAGAATTAGCAACACTGTTGAGTACTCTTTTCAATCATAGTCTAAGCACCAGCTTCATCCCAGCTGAATGGAAAAAGGCCAACGTTATCTCCTTGCACAAAAGTGGTGCCTTCACCGACCCTGGGAACTATAGACCTATTAGCCTGACTAGGCTTATCTGCAAGGCCATGAAGCATATCATCATGGACCTTATCAACAAATACATATAGGTAATTGCCAAACACTTGACCCTACTCAGTTTGGATTTGTCAGAGGGAAATCATGCCTGTTGGACTTCTTCAAGACAGTCACCGAGGTGCTTGACGAGGGGAAATCTTGTCATACAACCTAGCTAGACTTAGCCAAGGCTTTTGACACTATCCCCCACTTGGGCATCATTGACAAACTCACCCAGCTAGGTATCAACCCTTATATCATTAGATGGGTCACTAACTGGCTCACTGATAGACACAATATACGGGAATCCACCTCTAACAGCAGACATGTAACCAGTGGTGTTCCACAGGGATTAGTCCTGGGACCTCTACTGTTTGGAGTCTATTTCTCCAAAGTACATGCTAAAACTAAAGGTCTGTGGCTGTCAAAGTTTGCCGATGATTGCAAACTGGGAGTGGTCATAGAATTTCCAAATGATGTCAACATCCTTCAAGATGGTCGTACACAAACAAAAGATTGGTGCCAAAGTCATAGCCTTAAACTCAATGTAAAAAAATGTGTTACCATCCCTTTCGGTAAGAGCAATGTTCCTGCTAACTTCCACATCAATAACAACACCCTAAGTATGTACTCAGTGGTGAGAGACCTGGGCACACAGGTTGACAGCAACCTTACCTTTTATTACCATGTTTTCACAGTGGTAAGAAGGGCATTCTATATTGCTCATCTCATAAGTAAGGGTATTGCCTCCAGAAAAAAAAGTAGTTATAACCTCCCTGTACTCTTCCCTCATCAGGCTAATAACTGACTTCAATGCCCCTTTTGGTATGTACCTTTCCAAGCACCTGCAGCAATTGGAGAGACCACAAATGTTCCTCACAAGGAAAATTCAAGCTCTTCAGCATCTGTCCTATGATGATTGTCTGAAATCACTGTCACTTTATTCAGTTTCATACAGACTACGCAGAGGTGATCTCTGCTTTGCATATATGGCAATCTTTGACCCTGCTTTATTGAAAATGCTGCATATCCGTAAGTCAAATGGTTCATGGGTTACTCGCTCTAAAGGCCTTAACCTGGTATGTGACATAAATAGTAACTGCTGGAGGGACATATTTGTCTCCCAGAGGTTACCACACCTTTGAACAGACTGCCGCTTCATGTCAAGCAGAGCATCTCATTGGCCCTCTTCAAACCCAATCTGAACGATTGGATGGGTAACCATAAATTCACTCCAGGGGTTCCACCTGTGTCCCTCTTGGACAGAGGCAATAAGTGTTGATCTTGGAAATAAGGGTGAAACTTGCCTGGGCAGGCTTGAAAGGGCCCTAGGGTCATTAGCCTAGTAATCTCCTATAACTCATGCTGTGATGTTACACAATAATTGACTGGTTTGTATTGATCTTAGTAAAAGTAAAATTAATGGCCCGAGCAGTAAATCTGATAATGTTAAAGAGGCAAAAAACGTTTTCTGAATACTGTAAGGACCTGATCATTGTACCCCACCCTAGCTCTTCACTTTCATTCACAGTCCTGATGAAATTCACGCTGTGAACAAAAATGTTTAAATGGAGTTACTTAAATTGTTTTAACATATTTTTGATGTTTAGCATCTGTTATTTACTGCCACGTTCCATTTGGGGACACTTTGGACTCACTGTTGTGTGTTGTAGATTATTAGTTGGTCATTTGCACATCAGAGGCTACTGTTTTGGTTAATTCGGACAAAGCCAAAAACAATGGGGGATAAAGACCCAATATCAGGGACATAGTTTAAATATTGCACTTATAAGTTTAGAAAGTTGCTAGAATAGCATGTGTTGCATTAGCATGCATTTTCTGAAGGACATGAAGGCTGCAACTCAGTTATTTAGTGACATCAGTCTTCAGTGGTTTGCCAGAAATCCACAAATTTTATGAACAGAGCAAAAAAATGTGATGCAAAAATCTGGACATTCTGCAAATTTTTGGACAGTTGAGAGGTATGTACAAGTGCTTGCACTGGAGAAAAAAAACTGGCTATGCTTCCTTTTCAAATTGATAATTTGTGAGAAAAAAAATGAGAGTTTTGTTCACAAAACTGTTTATTGCTATTCTTTTTTCTCAGAATCAGTTGGCTTTCAGCTTAGTCTGTTCCTGTCACATATTTGCTTCTCCAAAGTCCTGGGTTGCTTTTTTCACCTTATGTTAATGTTGTACGTTGCTCTGTCTAATCACTAAACTGCTGGTTTTCTAATCTTTCTGTTGTTGTTTGTTAAATTTATCTTATTTAGAATGTATTTCTTTAGTTTTTAAACTATGGATAGTAGGGTGTATAATGGAAAAGTAGGCACAAGATCTCACCGAAGACAAACACACCTATTGTGTGTTTTGCTTAGGACAGTAGCATTTCACAATACATTGTGATATTTATGAGCCCTTTAACCATTCTGCTTTTAGAAATAAGAACATAAATCTGTTGTGGTCTAAAGTGAAAGAGAGGTCTGCATCTCTTTGCTATTGTACTTTGACCTAGAGCTTTATCTTAAGGCTAACCTTTTTTGGGCTCCATGGTCAAGTCCATGGCTGGCAAGCCTCAAGGCAAGGACAGAGACAAGGAGAAAGACTGAGAACAAAACATTATCTTGATGAAGGTAATAAAGATAGATGTGACAGTGCAAAAGATAACTTTTCTGGTCCTACTTCCAAATCAGCTAGAACAGAAGAATCTTCTTTAGCCAATTCTCCTCCTTGTGTATCTAGAATTCTAATTAAAATCATGTTGGAATGCCAGCCAAGTGGCATAGAGGGATAAAGCCCTGACTGTGGCCCAGGCGACCCAAGTTTAATTAATCCCCAGGCTTTAGATGAAGCTGGCAGAGAGGATGGCCATGCCTGTAATAGGGGAAGAATCAGAGCCAGTCGCAGATTGTAGCAGCAGTCGTGGCATGCATGTTGTTCAACAAGCTGCCAATTGGCAATAGCCTTCATTACACAGGAGTGTGCACTTGTGAGGAGAGAAGGCATTATGGGCTCCTACGGCAATGCATGTTGTGCATCTCTGCACCCTGAGGTGGTTTTATGCAAATAATACAAATGCAGTCATGTTTGGGATGCCAGCGAGAATACAAGGAACCCTGTTGTCTACCTGAATGACTGATCTCAGGGATGGCTACCCCTGGTGGATCTGAAGATGATCCCTCTAGGGAATGAATGTGTTTAATTAAGTCTAATTAAGAGTAGTTTGATGGTTGGCAGGCAAAGGGGCAGAAAGCATATTGGAATAAATTGTGCTGGAGCCATTTTTTGTTATATGACCAGAACAGATTGCACATCTTCTGTTTCTGACTCTTGTTTGTTTGTTGTTTGTCTTTTCGGCTTTTCCCAGTTAGGGGTCGCCACAGCGGAACTCCAGTCCGCTAATGATTGGCAGTCGATTTTTATGGTGCCAAGTTGCCAGCTCGACACCCAACCTTCAGCGAAGGCACGCCCATTCATGCATGTCTTTCGGAGGCCACTCGACCGTGGGGAGGACATGCAGACTCCACACAGAAGGCACTCCAGCCATGAATCAAACAGGAGAACCTCTTGCTGTGAGGCAACAACGTATGCAAAACCTTTGTTTCTTCTAGGCCTTTGACTGCTAAATCCTTCAGATCACCTAAGAGTCTCTCCACAACAGCCAGTGAATTAAAGTATGAAAATATGATGAAGGCATTCATCCAAGTCATTCTGCCTCTGGTACTGAGGTGGGCATAGGCATTTTGTCAGTACCAAACTTTTCTGTCAGAACATCCTGATTTTCATTAGCTGTTCTCATTCAGACACTGATCTCAGGTAGACCAAATTTCAACCACCAGGCACACGTGTCAATGTTGATAGAAATGTCATATTCAACTAAGTTTTCAGTCACAGGACTGCAGCCTTTGGAATTGGTGCCCTCAACTTCAGTCTTTCTTCTGGTGTTGATGGCTTTGACATTGATGCGGTAAGCATCAGGAGATCTTTCAGTTTTGGGCTTCATGGTTGAGCTGTCAGTGTCAGTTTTGACACTGATTCCTTCAAAGATGTTGTTGATGTCACTAAGTTCAGTTTTCCATCCTTTGGGGCTGATATTCTAGACATGTGGTCTGGGGGTTAATTGTCAGAGAATGGCTTTTTTGAGGCCGGTGCTGTTGTTCTGTGCATCAGGACTGGTAGGGTTCAGTGTAGGGCAGCTGGGGTTGGGTATTTTGGTCTTGACTGTGGCTATGACTCCAGTAACACAGACTGTACCATGATAACTATGTTCAGCATCTGAATCTATATTCTTCAGCCTTCCAGCTGGAGAGGGACTCCAGATCCAAATTCCATCTTTGCTGAGGTAGCACCCAAAGTGACTTCTACACTGCAGTACCCAACTGTCTATCCCCCTATATGAAGAATCATTGGCCATGGACTGGTTTGGGAAGTATGACTGTGTGCTCTCCCTGTTCACTTTGAGGTCATTAAATTATTTGTTTCAGATGCTGTGTTTCCATTGAGAGCCCGTTGATACAGCAAGCCAAGCACTGAAAGGCTTCTCTGAAGGAGAACTAAAATACAAGTTTTGGCCTAAAATGGCAACCACTGCATTTATTACAAACCTTATGATGCATCTGTCTAACAGGTCTGTAGATGGTGCAGTGAGATCAATGAGTACTGGACAGACTTTTGCCATCACACAACATTGGATTGTACAATCTTCACTGAGGACACCAAGTTGAGCATTCTTAACACCACTATTGATATGTCTATACTTTCAGATTCGTCAAGCAGAAGTCACCTAGAGAACATGGAGAAATATGGCAAAACCCTCATTGCTGCTGACATTAAATTTCAAATTCCTCATTTGTACTTTTCCAGAATGCAGAGGAGTCCACATCAGCTTTGGTTCCGATGTGGCCAGCATCAGCAAAATAACCAAAGGTCTGAGAGAAACTGATGTGGCAATGTTAACTTCTAGTTTGGTTGACAGATCAGAGGTAGTAACAGCAGCAGCAGTGGTACAGTGGTCTTAATTTGGGAGTTAGCAGTCCAGCTACTGAAGCCTTGTTGGACTGTCCAAACTGGACATAGCTGGTAATTAGCTGTCCCTCTATTTGGATGGAAGCATGGTCACCATTCAAGAGAAATGGATCAGGACAAAAAAATTCTAGAGTCTTACGATTCTCTTTTACTTCCAACACTGTACCAATAGTCTTCCATTGCCTGACCCCAACACTGCAGCAAAAGAGTGCAGCAAGCAAAGAGGTTTTAAATGTCATACAAAAAGGGCCACCCAGATTGTCCCAACAAATTTGAAAGGGTTGGGTTTTTTCTCCAGGTCATATTTTAATTACCCAAAAAGAAAAAGGACCTCAAACATTATATTTAATCTGAGCAGCCTAAATAGTTTATTCCCAAAGAGACCTTTTGTATGAGAAAGAGACTGGAAGTGCTGTTTGGACCTCCACAGTGCCTACTGTCACAAAAAGTTTGTTTTGAGGAGTCTGGAAGGTTTGTTTGGATCTAGGTGGAAGCTGTCCTTTAGCAATTGCGGCTGTTTACATTTAGTTAATATCTGTTGCTGCAACAGACTGGAGGCTGCAAAGGGTGAAGTTGTTTCCTTACCTAGATGGCTGTCTCCCAGTCATTCCAACATAGAACGTTCAATTTTTATGAGGGATTTTCTTTTAATTCACTTTCAGTCCTTTGGAATAACAGTGAATATCACAAAGTCACAAGAGAAGCACTTTCAGTTGTTCATATTCACCAGGTGCATGTTGGACACTATATCCTAAAGGGCATAGCTTCCCTTTGACATGGTCTTCCCTATGCAAAGCTTTCTGCTTCAGATTAATTCATTTATTTAGTGTGTTTACTGAGATAGTACATTGATCACAGTAGAACAGTTGCTGCCAGGGTGAAGAAATTCACAAAAAAAAAAAAAAAAAAAAGATAAAACAGAACAAATTCACAGAAGGTAAATAATCCTGTAGGCAATTGATACAGTATGTAAATATTATTAAGAGAACAAAAAAACAGATGTGAATTAATTTTAGTAGTAAATATGAAAGAGAAGCAGCAGCTGAGAAGGGAGGATCAAAGTAGAAGTTGCTGATGAATATGGAGTTCAGTTATGTGTCCAGTGGAAAAGCACTTGCAGTCAGATTTTTGATGAAGGTGTCTTTTGAGCTGAGCTCTGAATATGGAGAAAGAGGATACTTCTATTAGGTGAATGGGGAGGGATTGCTAGAGTTTGGGTACAGATATGGAGAAGGAATGGTCAGTACACTACAGCTTGATTTGGGGTGTCTGGAGTGAGGGAGTTAATAGGGAGAGGTTACTGAGGTTTTAAGGGGTGGTTAATTATGGAGTTTGAATGCAAGAGTGGGTAACACCTGGTTGAAGTAGTTTGAAAAGAAAAGAGAAAGAAATTTCAACAAGAGTTCTGCATAGACTTTATGATGAACAATCCTCTAGGTTTGACTATAAGAATGTTAATGGCGTAAGCAACTGCATCTGCAGCAAGTCTTAGGCATTCTATGGGCAAATCATCTGCTGCATTACAGCATGGTTTAAGTATGAGTAGTAAACCTTTTATGGTGGCAGTGGGAGTAGGTTTTAATGAGAATTTTATTCCTTATTTCAAATGTGCTTATTTTAAGTTACATATATAAGTGAAGCTAATTAATTCCAAATAGAACTTAATCAGTTATACCAAACATATCAGTAAATGTAAATATGAATATGATGAAATGTAGGTAAAGAAACAAACATTTTAAACCCTTACTATGGTTTTGGAATTTAAAATGACAGCAAAAAATGTATGCTAAGTGGCATTCTAATTCACATACGTGGCTGTTCTACCTACACAAAAGCAAGTAATGGAATGTCACTAAACAATTAGCACATCAACACCTATACTAGCTGAATTCTTATCAGACATTACTGGCATTCTTTCGATGCAAGTTTTCTTGTTAGGTCTCCTTTAAAGATTGACAGAAAGCTTCATATAAAATAATGCATGAAACCTGAAAAAACATTTACATATGAAATGTTGGCGTCATTGTTTTATCTCTAATTATGTTTAGTTACCATCTTCTTACAATATTCGGTAGTTATTTACTGTTTAAAGTAACTTGCTAAGCTTTTCTTTTAAAATTAAAGTTAAAAATGTATACCTGGCATTGTCACAAGTTTATCAGTACATGCAGAGTTTCTGAAAAATATTTTATCTGTACTTGTAGAAGTATTTGAAGGTTTAAAGAGTTTTGCGTTTTTTTTTTCTTGATTAGATGGCTTTGAAGGGTTAATATTTAAGATTGCAGTGTTTATATTCACTTGTGAGTGCCACAAGCATTTATGTGAAACTGTTTTCACTCCTTTAACATAATTTGGCTTTAAAAGAAGCTATTCAAAGGCATAAGCACTTTTGTGAGGCTTTATAAGATTTAAAAGGTTATATATAGGGTTACCACCTTTTCAAATGCCCAAAGTGGGACATTTTGGGTACAAACGTCAGATTTTGCTGGGCAAAACATACCCACAGCCAGTACAAAAGACAGAACTTTACTTTTTTGCCTAAATAAAAGGTTATTCTTGTAGCATTTTGGTTGCTTATTCTTTTTCTTATAACATTTAGGTGTTTCAGCTACAGAATGACTGTTTTATGCAACTATTACTAAAATATAGGAAATATTTTTGTCCTAAAATCTGAGGACATTTGCCATTTTGTCAATTTTTTTGCAGGACACATCTGCGCAAAGAGGGACTGTCCCTCGCAAAGTGGGACAGGTGGTAACCCTAGTTATATATGTTGTTGTTCTTAATTCTTCTTCCTTATAGTGAAAGCTGACCTTTCAGCTCACCCTTTGAACAGGAAGTGATGTATTAGAATGTTAAAATGGGAAATGCAGCCTGCTTTAAGTATTACTATTGATAAATTAACTTAAAAGCATTCATATCTAGGAATTAAAACACATTGTATTAAATCATACATAAGGAATATACATAATTCAAATAAAATAATTAATTAAAGGTAAAACTGAGCTTTAAAACCAATAACAATTGGTTTGTCATTTTGAGTGTTTGTTGTATATTAACAGATTGAATGCTTGTGATATAATAACAGATTGACAACACTGCAGTTTATAATAAGGAACGTATAGTAGGACACAAATGGTTATATTTTGTGCTATTTGATTTAAAAATGACAGATACTTTATATTTGATAGAGTTTATTTAAAAAAATATTTGAGACAAATTCATAGGTTCATAGGTGTGTACTATGGTAATGCCCCTGGAGCCTTTACAAGCCTAGCCCATAGTACCACCCGACATTAGTTCTCAGTGCCTCTGTTGAGTAGAGCCACTGAAGTGATCCCCGGGGTGAATTTTCTATTTCCCATCTACTCATCAAGATTTCTCGTGAGGTGCTCCGCTTGACATGTATGGGAAGTCTATTCCATAGCATGGGCAGTCTCTGGGTTGTGAACCTGTCCCTCCAGCATGTTCTATTGATTGTGGTAATGAGGGTGAGGTCTCTGGAGTGTGTGGTGCAGAGGGACTGGGAATTCTTTAGATGTAGCATTTCTAACAGAGCTGTGTCAGACATGGCTTTGTAAGTCAAGCAGAGATTGCCTCTATGTAGGCGATATGAGATAGAGAATAGTTGGAGTTTTTTGAGTCTGTCCATATAGGGCAAGTGTTTAAGGCTTAGGATCATCTTTGTGATGTACTTATACTTTCTTGCAGGTGTCTAGTGAGGTAATGGGGCATTGCACTCGATGGTTGGCCTAATGAGGGAAGAGTAGAGGGAGACAATGACCTCTTTCTTCCTGGATGCAAAGTCCTTAGTAATGAGATGTGCCACATAGAAGGACATTCTGACTGCAGTGGCAATGTGGTGGTCAAAAGAGAGGCTGCTGTCAACCTGTGTTCCCAGATTTCTTATAAAGCCTTCTGTGTTCAGTGGACTACCATCGATGTGGTAATTCATGGGAACCAAGTTTTTCCCAAAGGGAATGACGACACATTTTTGGCATTTAGCTTAAGGCCATGATTATGACACCAGTCATTGGTCTCAATGAGGGCTTTCTGCAGGATGTCAGCATCACTTGGGGAGTTAATAATAGCTCTCAACTTGCAATCATCTGGTAACTTTGTCAGCCAGAGTCCCTTCATGTTGACCTGGACTTCAGAGAAGTAGATACCAAACAGGAGAGGACCCAGGACCGAACCCTGTGGGACTCCACTCGTGACTAATCAGCAGTCTGACTTGGAGTCAGCTACTTTCACACTGTGTGTTCTATCTGTGAGCCAGTTTGCACCCCACCTAGTGATATAGGAATTGATGCCTAGCTTAGTGAGTTTTTCTATGATTCCTGCATGGGGAGTGGTATCAAAGGCCTTAGCCAGATCAAGGTAGGCTGTATGAACAATCTTGCTTTCATCCACAGCTCTGGTTACTGACTCAAAGAAGTTGACCAGGTTGAGCAGGCATGATCTACCCTTCACAAAACCAAACGGTGTGGAATCCAGAGTTTGGAGATTCCATATATCCTTGTTTATTAGGTCCATGATGATGCATTCCATAGCTTTGTATATCAGACTCGTCAGGCTAATGGGACAATAGTTCCCAGGGTCTGTAGTCACTCCTCCTTTGTGGAGAGGGATGACTGTAGCAGTGCGCCATTCGGTAGGGACAAAGCCTGAGGTGAGGCTGTGATTGAACAGGGCACACAGGTGTGGTGCCAGTTCACTGTGTAGTTCATGTAGAACATAACAGCCACGGATATTGTCAGGTCTCATAGAAGCTGTATTCTTGGCCTTGGGCAGTGCTGTTTTAACCTGTGCAGCAGTAATACTGGGTACCTGGCAATCTACTGGTATTGTGATTGGTCCTTTGAGGGGGAGTGGTAAAGTTGGCACTGAATCTTTCGGCCAGTATATTGGCAATATCTGTTGGCTCGGTATAGGCAGTACCATTGTGCAGTAGCCCAGAGCAAATCTGGGTATTGCCATGGAGATTCTTTATATAACTATAGAAGGCCTTGAGGTTGTCTTTACTATCTGCTACAGTTCTGTTTTCATACCTAGCTTTAGAGGATTTGATGAGGGATCTCAACTTTTTGTTGAGCCTGATAAAGGGAGTTTTTCCAGTCTTGGGACTTCACCTTAATCTGCATCTGTTTCTTACTTCTGTTGTAGAGTTTGTTTATGGCAGGGGACCACCAGATTGGCTTCCTTTTTTTGGAGGAAAGCATCTTGGTTCTGTTGGGTATGGCAAGATCCATTCATTTGTGTATGTGTTCTTACAGTGTATTGGTGTACAATTTGGCAGTCATGCAACTATTCTCCATTTGCATGGGTGCTGTGAAGTTAGCCACCTCTGTTTTCAGGCTCCCAAAGTTAGCTTTGAAGAAGTTTTTCATGGTGATTACCTTTGTGGGGGGTTAGTGTGTGGATTTCCAAGGTGATTAGTTTGTGCTTGGATCTAACCAGGGAGGAGTTGACTGTTGTTGTAGAGCAATGGTCGTCCATGTTAGCAATGCCCAGGTCAAGGATGTTGCTACGTTTAGTGGGGGTAAGAACGAGCTGGTCCAGGGCATTGGAATTAATGAATTCCAGGAAATGTTGGACAAGTGTATTGGTACATGAGTAATTTTCCCAATTAATGGAGGGGTAGTTGAAGTCATCCAGTATGAGAGTATTAGGTTGGACCCTAATATTTTCCACGGTGCTTAGGAAAGTGGAGTGCAAGTCTTGGGACATGGTTGCGGACCTGTAGCAGGCTACGACCTAAATTGCTGTCTTACCCAATGTTAGCTGCACCTGAAGTTCCTCTGATGCATTATGTTGGGCTACCAGTCTGGAGGTGTGTGCATCCTTTATGAATATGGAAAGACTACTGCCTTTGGAACTTCGGTCCAAGTTCTGGGGCAGAAAGGTGTGGAATGAGTTATAGCCTGGTAGTGCAGGGTGCTTTCGGCTGCTTTGAACCAGGTCTCTTTTACAGCACTAATGTCGATGTTCTCCATTTTATAATCTCTAATATAATTTCTAAACAGGCTGGTGGATTTTTTGCAAGAAATGAAAGTATATAACAAAAGAAGGAACTAGAATAATGATTTCCTAATATACAGTATATGGGATATCTGTTCATTCAAACAGCATAATACATATGGATTATAAGTGAAGTCCGGAGTTTGTGTAAATAGTAAATGGCATAAAATGGTACAAACTGGAACAGAAGGAGATAAGGACAAATAGACATATACAGCTAGCAGATTTTTCTATAAATAATTGTATACACAGTAAATAAAATAAATAATAATAATAATATGCAACATTTTGACTTTTATAATAGCAAATGTGAACTTAACATCGATAATCTTCTTATTGTAGTCTGAGGACTAAGAAAAGGTTACAAGAAAAGATGAGAACAGTGATAACTACTCTGGCTTATTTGAAGTGTAATGGGACCTAAGTTGCCTTCTCTTTTTTAATAACATATAAAAGGGCTTTCTTAAAATGATTCATATCAAGACAGGGAACATACATGCACAAAACAGAATCTTGAGCTAAGTATAGTTAGTCTAATGGGGAGGTTGAGATATATTTTTTTATTTTATTTTATCAACAAACTAGGAATATGTTATTCCATGGTAAAATGTTTTATGGTTATATTGTTAGATAATATTCTAATTGTTTTGAATGTTTCGTCCATAGCTGAATGTTTTTTATCATTATCGCTGAAGTATGTAGTAGTTCTTTACGTAAAAATATCCTTAATATTTTCTCTTACAAATGTCTGATTTTAAATGTGTATCTATTAATATTAATTGTTTAAATAATCCAGTAAAGAGAGGATGCCTGCTTAACTACCTAATGTTGCATAAAGCTCAAGTAGTAATTTTACGAGAAACACGTTTACTTAATAAGGATGCTAATAAATTATCATTGAATAATTATTTAATTCTGTCAGGCTGTGGATTTAGATCTAAAAAAGAGGCACTCTCGTTCTGTGGAAGAATTCCTCAGTTATGCCTAATGTAATGGATACTCATGTTGATAAAAACTTTATGTTAATCATTATTAAAATTGAATGGAATAGGAAAATATATACTTTGGCAAACTCTTATTGGATTCCAAGTCTAGGAGGTAAAGATGCAAAAAATTATCTAAACATAGCCTATTATATGAAAGGTGAGGGCATAATGGCTGGTGATTTTAACTGTATCTTTATTAATGAATTTTTTGACTGGGCCAGTTGCCTGCTTCTGCTGACTACGACACTTTTTGGACTACTTGTATGGTTTTGTATTGGGTTGGGTTGCACTTTTCTTGGTTATCTGATAAGGACATCACTACTAATAAGAAAGCTAGGTTCACATCATTTATTTATTATTTATTTGCATTTGTTTACCAGGATAGTTCACTGGGCCAAGGTGAGTCCATTTTCAGTCAAGGCCTGAGGAGAAAACCTCCACAAGCATAGTATAAGTATTACACAGTACATATAGTATAATATGCAACAGACATTTACATATACTATAAGGATACATTACAAATGAACAGCATGTTACAAATCCAGTACAGCACCAAACAGTGGAGAACAAATTGACAGTGCATTCTAAAGAACATACAGCAGTTCAATACAAAAATCTACAAATGTGCATCAAAGTACAAAATTCAATACAGCAACATACAGTAGAGAACTGATAGACAGTACATTCTGAAAAATATACAGTAGTTCACATGCAATATCATCAGCTAAACACTTATCAAATTTTGTAAACCTTATGAACATAAAGGTATACATGAACTAATAAAAGTCAGTTTGCTTCAATACACCCATTAGTCTTATAGATATGGAACTCAGACAAATATTGATAATATTTTGTTACAGGCAATTTGATTTCAAATATAAGAGATTCAATTTCAAATTTAAGAGAAGTTTTCATAGTAAAAAGTCTTTCGGCTTTTCCCGGTTAGTGGTCACCACAGCATGTGATTGGCAGTTGATTTTTATGGTGCCGAGTTGCCAGCCCGATGCCCAGTCTTCAAAGAAGGCACACCCATTAACGTGTGCACCTACCTGCATGTCTTTAGACATCTTTCAACCACGGGGAGGACATGCAGACTCCACACAGAAGGTGCTCTAGCTGAGAATCAAACGGGAGAACCTCTTGCTGTGAGTCGACAACGCTAACCTCTGCACCACCGCGGATACGGGAAGTTTCCATAGTATCAGGTCCATTATCAGATCACAGCACTATTGTATTCAACATAATTTTTAAAAAAGTCATGTTTTAATTCATCATAAAAGACCACTAGCATACATTGTTAAAATAAAATAATTTAAATAGTAGTATGTAAATGAGATGAAGAACTTTATAGAAATAAATACAAATGGTGAAGTAAATATTATCATCTTTTGGGACTTGCTAAAAGCTTACTTAAATGGTAGAAATACATGTTGATATATGAATAAAACAAAAGAATGGGATAAAGAATTAAATACATTACAAACTAAAATAGATAAATTTAGACCTAAAACCAAATGACACTATTAGTAAATCTAAACTAAAAAACTTAAATACAAAATATGTTGAAATTCTAAATCATAAAGTGTCAATAAACTTGGAAAAACTAAAACTTCAAATGTATTCAGTGACCCCATCAAGCTTACATAAACTTGCTATTAGCTCTAAGAAAATGAATAGACTAAATCACATTAAAGAAATTGCATTACAACTAAATAACAAAAAAGAAAGCAAAACTGACATAAAGGGTATTCTTGAGTATTTTAGAATATTCTATGAAATATTAATAAACATTCAAATTGCTTAGTAAATGAAGAGATAGTAGATACTTTCCTAAAGGAAAATATAAAGAATAAATTAAATAAACACTTGATTAAAATTGATAGGCTTTTTACTTTAAAAGAAATAAAGGATCACACAAAAAAGTTAAAAATAATAAGGCTCCTGGTCTAGATGGTCTTATACTTAAACTATATAAACTTTTACCAGATAATGCATTCTTTACTAGAAAAAAGCTTTCAGGGAAATAAAAACTACTTCAGAGGTTCCCCGTCATGGAAATATTCCCTCATTTCTCCTATTGTAAAGCAAGACAAAGATCCTACAAAGTGTTTTTCTTATAGACTGGTTTCACTGCTAAATGCTGACTATATGATGTTCATGTCTATTTTGGCAAATAGAATTAATCTAATAATACCAAGATTGATTAACAATAATCAAACAGGTTTTATTTTGAATAAACAGGTACAAGATATTATAATAAGGATACGCACACTAATAGACTATGCAGATAAAAATAAAAAAGACAAAGCTTTTGATTCAGTCAGTTGGCCTTATTTATTTAAAGCACTTAAAGAATATAACTTCTCTGCTGAGTTAATAGCATTATTTTCAAAGTTTTACATTAATTTGTGTGCTTACATCAAAATAGGTTTCTTCTGTTTGAATTCCTTTAAATTCCAAAAAGGTAGTAAACAAAGGTTGCCTGCTATCTCCACTACTTTTTGCACTAGCAATAGAACTTTTTACTAACTTTATTAGGTCAAACAGAAGTATTTGTGATAAAAAATAGAAGATGATTTGTAACTAAAGATTCAACTCTTTGCAGGTAACATTCTGCTTTCAATAGGAAATATAGAAAAATCACTACTTAGGTCTGTGATGCAGTTTTAAACAATTTTGAACTTTAAATTTAATAATAATAAAATGAGTACATTATTAATCAATAAGAAATTATAAAAACAATATAAAATATTCTGGTTTCAATTAGAATACCTCTAATATCCTGGTATCATCATTATGTCTAACAGTAAGGAAGTGATACAAGTGAATTTTCAATAGGTTATTGATAAAATTACAAGTCTAGCCACAAATTGGAAAACATTTTTTACTATGGAAGAACATTTAGTGTTAAGGTGGTAATTCTCTCTAAAATATTATTTGTTATGCAATCATTAACATTGTCTTCACACAATAAAATAATGAAAAAGATTAATAATATCCTACTTAATTTCTTTGGCATCCAAATAAACCAAGAGTTTCTTTTAATTGATACATAAAAGGTTGAGATAAAGGTGGAATAGGATTTCCTGGTATTCAGCTGTATGCTACTTCAACTATTGTAAACAGTCCTTGCATTGTGGTTACATTTATCATATGAATCAAAGTATAAACTAATGCAGCAGGTATTATTATCAAAAAATAAGAAACATATTACTAATTTTTATAAGCAAATAGTTCCTAACAATTTTGTCTGTCTATTAAAAGATTATTGTTTAAATAGATACATTTCTTCTAATCAAAGTCTCAATATAAATAATATTTTCTTCCTTCCTTCCAGAAATTCATATATTTTAATTATTGTATTAAAGACGCAATCTTTTTGTTTTTTCCAATAGCATATACAAATGAATGTTTAGAAACAATTTCACTAGAATGATAGATCTAAAAGAACAAAACTTAATTTATTGACATAAATTTTTAAATGGAACTGCAATACATTCTGTTGAAAACTTAACGTCTATATACAATCATGATTCTAATGAGGGGTTAATACTGCAAATATGTAGGGATTTTGTAAACTCAAAGATAAATAAGATATTTAACTTGGATAAGAAATCTTTCCCTCAAATATTAGAATTCCTAATTAATATTAGTAATAAAGAAAATGAAAATAAGTCTTTCTTATCACATATTTTTAGAATTCTTAGCTTAGACTTCTTCCATTTAGACAACACTTCTTGGAATTATTCCACAAAAATTAATAATGGAAATGTTACCAGTAAAGATAAAAAAAATAGTATTAAATCAATAAAAAACATCTTCTTTATATTGGAAAATGTTCATTTTTTTACACCTGACAAGGTTACAATTATGTATAAATCAAGTAGAATCAAATGCTGATGATGTGATTCTGAGGTAATAGCTAGTTGGTTACATATGGTATATGAATGTGAGGTCATCTCCCCTTTTTGGAAAGAAATTCATAACATTATTCAAACATTGTGGTTAATTATGTGTAATATTTCTATGTTTAATGCTATGATCCCTGAAATAATTCCAAGGACTTAAGTGCCTCTTCTTTGGTGTATACTAGTAATAGCTAGCAAAATAACCAAGAATTGGAAGAGTAAAACTACTTCCTGTTGTACTGAAGTACTTACTATGGCAAACATTTTATGTAGTAGTGAATTACATATGATTAGGATGAGAACTTCTAAAATTACTCATTCCTTTAAGTTGTGGCTAAAACTTAAATATTTGCTTGAAAAATATTAACTGTGGTTAATTTGTATTACATTAATATATTACACAGGTGTAGATGTATGTAAATAGTTATTTGTTTGTCTTATTTTACTCTCATTGCTCTTTATTACAATTTTCAAAAACAAAAAGCCAAATTGAGCACATCCTGTTTCATTCTCATAACCCCATATTGACTACAGCAAGTCTGGTTCTTTCTGTCTTGGCCTCATGTTTTGGAGAAGCTTTGGTTTATGATGTCTTTTGAAATTCTCCTGATTCATCCATAAGCAAAGCCTTCTTTCGTCTAACTGCATTGTTTCTCCAGTTCCATTAATGGGTAGGGACCCTTCATACCTGACAGGGAGTCAAAAATCTCTCTAGTCTGCCCATAATCCTATTACCAGAAAAATTTACAAAAGTAAATGGGCAAAGTTTTCCCTGTAGACTGCTGCCAAACATTTGGATCAATGCTGGCTATTGTTAGACTACCTCTGACAAATATTTGACACTGGAGTAAGCTACTCCTTAACTAACATACACCTAGCAGCAATTTAGATTTTTTTCCCCTAAAGGCTCTAACACATTGTCAACAACATTCTTAAAAGTCTGCAAAGTCTTTCCTGATGGGTACCTTTCCTATCTGTCCTCCTGTCAATGATCCTGTGTTTCCTTATGAATTAGCACTTTGTATTAGAGATAACTGAACCTTCTTCCTTTTGAACCACCTGCTACAGCAGAACTGACATATGTATCTTGGAAAACTATATTTTGGTTGTCATTGCATTCATCAGCAGAGTTTCTGAATTACTAGTGTTGCATGTCAACTCTTTGTAATTGGTCTCCCATAATGACAGAGTGTCTTTGTGAATTAAACCATCATTTATAAGCAAGGTAGATAAAGTGATGAATCCAGTCAGTCTCTTAATCTGCCCCTCTTCTTTTCTAATGATGTCACCAAAGGTGATGTCCATAGGCATCTCAGATTTTACTTGTATAGAAATTAATCCACCAGAAAGGAATTACAATTGCTCACCTCAGTCACTTAAAAGCATTTAGGCTCTACAGAGTTTCTAGTATTTCCATGTCATGGTGGTTAACTGATTTATTAAAATATATTTTGAAAAGTACAATAAACATTTGTCTTCCGTGTTTAAGAGCTTATTAAGCCAGATCAGTGAATATGTCTCATGCATTGTCAGGAATTCATCTTTGGAAGATATTTGTGCAACAGCAATCCAGGCTTCAGTGAATACTTTCACAAGGTGCTACATGCTGGATATGATCTCCAGATCTAGGTTTTTCTTGAGGGCCACAGGTTATTAATGTGTGCTGTCATGAGGATGACCTTCCAGAAGGATGAGCTTTAGACTCTATTCCTGTTGGTTGATGAGGGTGGACCTTGTCATCTTAGGTATGAAAATTAGGTACTTACCATAACTTTACATCTGGATGAGCAAGTCTATCCTTATCAACATTCACACCCTCCTTCCCCTTGCTTCACAGCAAACATGGTCTAGAGTAATTTTAGCAATAATATATGTGTTTATCACCTTAGAGAAGCATAACTGAGATTTGGAAAAGGTGCTAATTAGTATCTGGGTAGTTTGTTAACCTTCCTAGATCTTCAAATGACTATGTAACAGTTTTATAAAGTAATTCAGGTAAGCATTTTTATGTCAAAGAATAGTCTGAAGTTTCTGTACATTCTGAGTAGTTGTTAAAATTATACATCCTATAATCTTTATCAAATAATTTTGTTTGCCCAGAATTAAATACATCTGGCAGTTTATTTGTAATCTCATCCATTGTGGATAGTTGTTAATGTTCTCTTTTTATTACTTAAATGTTTAGTATCTCTATAGGTACATGTGCTTTAATCTGGCGTCTTTGCTTTTATAACTGACTAACCTTGCAGTTGGTACTGTTAGATTAACAGTATCTCACAGATGCTTCATTCCTTGAAGTTCACCTTTTCATTTGTATTTCCGTGTGGCTGTCATTTTTTTATTGGTGCTGCATTTTAGGGCTAATGCTTTTAGCAGTACAAGTAATGCACTTCCATGTAGAATACTAATGCCATCAAAGTAACTTTACATTGAATCTGCATATTTTCAGTATTGAGAGGCATTATTGTTTTAACTATCTTTATGCATTTTTACAAAGAATTGCTACATGTATAGTTAACATAAACAAGAGCATAGTATTCCTTTGTTTTTCAAACACACACATTCTGCATTATCCCCAAACATGTAATGTTTATACTATCGACATAGAGAAAATAGTCTCAGTCCTTTGCAATTCATTGTTTTGTTCAGAAAACTCTGTCAGGAATCACACTTGCCTTTGCCTATTTCATTATTAGTCTGATTTCGTACACTATTAATTTTTGCTGCTGTCCTCAGATTCAGTCACAGCTCCATCAAACAAGTCTTGCTTGCTTTTGCAAGTTAGTTATTTAAGTGCATCAACTTTGTGATTTCCAGATTTTTCAAAGCTGACTTTTACTTGTTAAACATAGCCTTTTTTAATACCAACATATCAATAAAATTCACTTTTAACTATTTACATGGAGCTAAAAGTGCATAGCATCAATAAGAAATATAAAAAATTTCATACATCCTTATGACTCAGATGTCTCAGATGTAGGTTATTTACTCCATAAACAAAAACAAATTAAAAAAACATATTAAGCTTGGTACATTTCCAGTAATACATCCTGTAACCAATATATCACTTAACTTTATGAACATATAGTGAACTGTTATTGATTAATTATTTGATTGACTGAGTTAGGCTTGTTTAAAGTACTACATGAACAACCTGAAGTATGAATAATTTACATATCTTGCTATTTTTCTGTTTTATACTGTCTGCATATGTAATGCTAGAAACATTTTCTCTGTAGACAGGCTTTGTTTGATCTTTTGCAATCTATATTGTTTTACCCATTGTGATGCCCATGCACTGGCCCAGTAATCAAGAAGCCTCAGTCCTCACCACAAACACCAGTAAGGGGCGTGCACATTGGGAGGATAACAAGTACACACACAGTAAAGTACAATTTCCCTTAAGAGCACACAGAGATCACAGTTAGTCTAGAGCTGGTTTCTCCCTATATCTCCAGATCCCCAATAAGACTCCTCACTGGCACAGCTATAGGGTTCATGTCTCAGCCAAGTAGTCAAGCCGAAACCACCAGTACCCTCTCTGTCCAACCAGTGCTTTGTGTCCCTGCCCAAGTAGCTCACACACACACTTTGAGATTTGATTTGTATACAACCACACAGACACTCCTGGGGAAGGCTGGCACAGGTTCACAAGCTATGCCCCCTTCTGCCCACACTGTAAGGTAGTAATCACTGACACCAACTACCCGTGTCAGCTACTATAAAAGGCCTTTACCAAAGAGTGTCCAGTTCTACTGTGCAATGTTATTGTTAAACAAATGGTAAGTGTGACAAACAGCAAGGCTATTGGAGTGGCTTGTACAGTATCACCAAATACATGCAAGCACTCTCAGAGCTTAAATATCTCTACACAAAACAGCCACAGTTAAAAGGTTTAAAACATTTAATTTTTGTGTCTTTTGGCTTTTCCTGGTTAGGGGTCGCCACAGCAGAACTTCGGTCCGCTAATGATTGGCAGTAGACTTTCACGTGCTGGCTTGCTGGGCCTAACGCACAACCTTCAATGAAGGAATGCCCATTCACACATGTCGACACACAGAAGATGCTCTGAGAATCGAACGGGCAATGTCTAACTGTGAGGCAACAACGCTACCGCAGCACCACCACCGCGGGACGTTTAAAACATTTAATGATAAATAATAAAAGCACAAGACAATACTCATTAATTCAACACAGTAAAAACAGAGGGTTTAGAAATCACAGGAAATACTTTAAAACAACATTGTAGGACAGTCTGGCATAAATATAGAAAACAGATAGACTAATCTTGCTATATTCCTATCTATCTCTAAAATGAATACTAAGATCTAAGTCTTACCTACAGAGCAAAGCAAGTGCTGGTGAGTTGTTGTCAGCTTCAGAACAAAATACAAAATGCAATCACTTTATCTCTGAGATAGTACATAAATTGATAATACACATTACTGCAGACTCATTTCGGATTACATCATTCTTGACACTTCTGCTTAAGTTCCCAGGCTCACAGAACTTAAAATTTACTTTTTTTTTTGTGATCTTCAGCTGCCAGGAAGTCACAGCAATATAAGACACTTTACATGTGAAGCCTAGTAATTATCTCTGTCTTAAGACAATAGACAAAATTTCCAGCTGCAGACATCCTGTCTCCTAGTTTGAGATCACACACAGTCATACAATTCTTTACTTATCAGCTTTCTTCTAGCAGGGTGCACTGTAGTTACATTTTTGAAGGTCAGCACATAACACAGTTTTTTTTACAGTTGTCAAACAAGCCTGTGGATCACACAAATCCACAAAAAACGCCCAATATAACAAATAAAACTTCAGAAAAGGTTGAAAGTTGCTGGAAGAACAAAGCACAAAAAAAACGGTAATAGCGTAAGAAAGATTTAATTTCCGCTTTCGTCACAACTTCATCTGATGAAGTTGTGACGAAAGTGGAAATTAAATCTTTCTTACGCTATTACCGTTTTTTTTGTGCTTTGTTCTTCCAGCAACTTTCAACCTTTTCTGAAGTTTTAAGCCTGTGGATCATATTAATCTTTACAATGACATTGAATTATTTACAAAATTCTATCTAGCTAGGCTGGCAGCCTCTCAGTTTATCACATTTCTTCCCTGCCTGAGAACTCAAGCTAGTTTTTCAAGTGACCCTTGAGAAATGTTGCTTGAGAGGATTGAGTCTATCTGGGTATCCTTACCCTATTCCCTGTCTTGAGAGCCCATCTGCATTGGCGTTGCTAACCCCACTGTGGTACTGCACTGACATATCATATGCTTGCAACCCTAGGCTCCATCTTAGCAACTTGGCATTTTGCTGGCTGGCTCGATGTAACCATGTTAGGGGATTGTGATCTGTAACTACAGTCAATTCTCTTCCATACAGATAAGGCTGAAGTTTCTGCATTGCCCACACTATGGCTAGATATTCCTTTTTTAAAGCTGCATAGCATTCCTCCCTGGGTTGGAGCCTAGGACTGAGATAAACCAGTGGGTGCTCTTCTCCCTCTGAAGAAGTCTGGCTAAGTACAGCCCCCACCACATGATTCGAAGCATCCACCTGCAGAACAAATTATTTGCTGTAATCTGAACTGGCTAACATAAGGGGTCCTCCCTAAGCTTCTTTGAGTTTCTGGAATGCCTGCTAATGTGCTGTGGTCCACACTACCTTATCTGGCCTGTTTTTCCTTGTCAGGTCTGTGAGGGGAGCAGCTGTGGTACTATAACTGGGGACAAACTTTCTTTAGTACCCTGCTGTCCCTAAGAATGTCCTCACTTGCTTTTTGGTAACAGGTGCAGGCCATGGCTGAATGGCTTCCACACTGGCAGGTTCTGGCCTGATTTTACCACTCCCCACTCTTTGTCCAAGGTAGGAGACCTCTGCCATACCCATATGGCATTCACTGGGCTTAATGGTCAATCCTGCCCTCTGTAGTCTGCCCAGCACCTCCCTAACATGCTGAAGATGCTCTTGTCAGGAATGGCTGTAGATGGCAATATCATCTAGGAAAGCAAGGGCAAAATCTCCTGCTCCTGCTAGAATATAATCTACCAGCCTCTGGAAAGTCGATGGGGCATTTTTTCATCCCAAAGGGCACCTTTGTGAACTCACACAAGCCAAAAGGAGTCACAAAGGCTGACCTCTCTCTAGCACTGGGAGTCAAGGGCACTTGCCAGTAACCCTTGGTAAGATCAGTAGTGGTAAGATGCTTAGCCCCACCCAGCTGCTCTAGGGCTTCGTCTGTCCTAGGCATGGGGTAATCATCTGACTCTGTGCGATTATTTAATTTCCTGTAGTCCACACAGAACCTGATGCTGCCATCCTTCTTTGGCAACAGCATTACTGGGGAGGCCCAGGGACTGTTGGACTCTTGAATTACCCCTAGTCCCATCATTCCTGTATCTTTTCCCTCAGAGTCTGTTTGACTCTCTCAGGCACCCTGTAAGGGGCCTGCCTAATAGGCCTTTGGGGTCCTATAGCCACATGTTGCTGCATCGGGTGGGTGCACCCAGGTTTCCCAGTGAACATGTCCCCAAACGCTTGTAACACTGCTCAGATTTCTCGAATCTGAGTAGGGGATAGCTGCTGTGACATTGCTACCCCTTCCACTGAGGTGTCAGTCTGAGCCTCACTGTGGAGATCCATCACCAGATCCCCCTCAGACTCCTCCTGCCATCCATTCAAATACTCAGCACAAGGGCCTCCCTATCATGGTAAGGTTTCATCATATTAACATGGTACAATTCCTGCTCCTGCCTCCTGCCTAGCAGTTCTACCATGTAGTTAACATCACTGACCTTCCTTACCACCTTGTAGGGTGCCTCCCAGGCTGCCTACAGCTTGTTGCATTTGACAGGAATGAGAACCATTCCCTGCTGCCCTACAGCATACTCTCTAGCTCAAGCATTCCTGTCATACCAAACCCTTTTCTGCTGTTGGGCTTCTACCAGGCTCTCCTGGGCCAAGCCCACGAGTTCCTTCAGCCTTGTTCTGAGGTTTAGAATGTATGCCACAACAGACTCCTTGTGAGATTCACACTCACCCTCCCACTAATCTCAAATTAAATCTAGAGCCCCCCTCGCTCTAAGCCCATACAGCAACTCAAAGGGTGAAAAAACTGTGGATTCCTGGGGAACCCCTATGTAAGCAAACAACAGATGGGGCAAATATTTGTCCCACTCCCTCTTAAACTGGTCTGCAAATGACTGCAGCATGGACTTGAATGTAGAGTTTAACCTGTCAACAAGACCATTACTCTGGGGATGGTGGGGTGGTCTTTAGGTGCTTCACTCCACAAGTACTTCCACAGGCAAGCCAGCAGGTTCATAGGTAGGTAATAGGCTATCAGCCCAAGGGCCTACGTAAGTCTAGCCAACAAGGTTCCCTGGCTTACGCCACCCATGAAAGTTATTTTCCAGTGCCACTGTCGAGCAGAGACACAGAAGTGATCCCTGGGGTGTATTTCCTATTTCCCATCCACTCATCAAAATTTTTCTTGAAGAGCGCTAATGAAGAACTTTGCTTGGCATAGATGGGTAGACTGTTCCAGAGTATGGGAAGTCTCTGGGACAGGAATCTATCCCTCCAGCAAGTCCTGTTTGTTGTGGTGACAAGGTTTAGGTCCCTAGAGCATGTAACCCGGAGGGATTGGGATTTCTTTAGGTGTAGCATGTCCAACAGCTCTGGGTTTGACATAGCTTTATATGTTAGGCAGAGATCACCTCGGAATAGGCGATATGCTACGGAGTAAAGCTGGAGTTTTTTGAGGCGGTCAGTGTAGGGTATTTGTTTGAGGCCAGTAATCCTCTTTGTGAGGTACTTCTGTGGCCTTTCCAGCTGCTGCAGATGTCTTGTGAGGTACATTCCTAAAGGGGCATTGTACTCTATAATGGGTCTAATGAGTGTCGAGTAGTGGGGAACAATGACCTCTTTTTTCATGGATGAGAACCCTTTTATCATGAGGTGTGTCATGTAGAAGGACTTCCTGACTACTGTGGTGATGTGACTATCAAAGGAGAGACTACTGTCCACCTGGGTCCCAAGAACTCTTATCACGCATTCAGTGTTAAATAGATTGCTACCTATATGGTAGTTCATGGGTACAGAGTTTTTACCAAAGGGGATGACACTGCACATTTTGGCATTGAGCTTGAGGCCATGGCTCTGACACCAAGCATCTGTCTCAGCGAGGCCCTTCTATTGGAAGTCCACATCATTTGGGGACTTGACTATGGCTCCTTGTTTGCAGTCATCTACGAACTTCATTAGCCAGAGGCCTTCTGTGTTAGCTTGTACTTCGGAGAAGTAGATACCAAACAGGAGAGGTCCCAGGACGGAACCCTGTGGTATTCCACTTGTCACTGCCTTGAGGTCAGATTTGGAGTCTGCAACTTTTACAGTGTGGGTTCTGTCAGTGAGCCAGTTAGCAACACATCTTGTGACGTAGGAATTTATACCTAGTTTATTGAGTTTAGCTATAATTCCAGAATGGGGGATGGTGTCGAAAGCCTTGGCGAGGTCAAGATAGGCTGTGTGAACCACCTTACACTCATCTACGGCTTTGGTGGCTGCCTCAAAGAAGTCGATCAAGTTCAGGAGGCATGATCTGCTTTTCACAAACCCGAACTGGGTGGGATTCAGAGTTTGGAGGTTACCAATGTCTTTGTTTATGAGTTCCATGATGATACATCCCATGGTCTTACAGACCAGGCTCGTCAGGCTAATAGGTTGATAGTTCCCGGGATCAGTCATGGCTCCCCCTTTGTGGAGTGGGATAACTGTTGCTGTGCACCATTCAGTGGGCACAAAGCCTGATGTGAGGTTATTATTGAACATGGTGCTTAAGTGGGGAGCCAGTTCGTTCTGACATGAAATTGGCACCTCTGTCAGTCAGTATTTATTTTGGGAAACCTACACTGCTGAAAATCCCTAACAAAGCATTTGCCAACTTTTCTGCCTCAATGGAGGACAAAGCCACTCTCTCAAAGTATCTTGTAGCATAATCTACTTCCACTAGGATATACTTTTCCTTGTTGAACTTGGGGTACTCAGAGACCCCACAATATCCATAGCTACTTTCTGAATTGGCTCCTCAGTCACAGGCAAAGGCATCAAAGGAGCTTTCACTTTGTCTCCTGCTTTGCCTACCTTTTGGTACTGCTCACAAGTCTTGCAGTAACCTGTTACATATCTGGAAATCCCATGCGAATAGAAGTTCTGCATAATATGTCTCTTTGTACATTTTATGCCCATATGACATGCAAAGGGAATTTCATGGGCTATGGCTAGACGTGTCAGATGGTAGGCTGTAGGCACTACCAACTGCTGTATTCTCTCACCTTCTAGCCGTCCCTCTGGGGTCTACTCTATATACAGTAACCATTTGTCCCAGTATACAGAATCCCCCTTCCCTTGACAGTCAGCTGCCTCACTTTCTACCTGTCTCAGGTCTTGTAATATAGGGTCTGAGAGCTCATCCTGTCTCAACTCTCTCTTTGTAACCCTTCCCAGCTCCCCTTCCACAGGAAGTCTGGTATCCTCTGATGGCAGTGCCTCACTGTCAGCCTGGGTACTACTCAACTCTATCTTTGCAGTCACTCTGTCCAAGGGAATATCAGTACCAACAAGCAGCTTTGGCTCACCTTCAGTCTCACTGCTACAGAGTAGCACCCTCCCTGAAGTAACCACCTCATCAGTCATGGCTGCAAGTATGCAGTCTGACTGGGTCTCCCCCCAGGCAACCAGAATCACATGCTTGTCTCCAAACCTGACTGCATGTAACTGCATTAACACTTGGTACTGTATTATCAAAATCCTTCCCTATCAGGACATCTACAGGATGGTAGTTTGGTACCCCCGTTGTCTCAAGACAACCTACTGTTGGCATTTTGTTGTTCCTGCTTACTGGCTCCCTCACCTTTTGTTCCCCACCTTGCCTCCATGGACATCTATATGCCACATGGCCCAACTGGTTGCATTCAAAACATTTAACTCTATGTCCTGGGCGTATACTGTTTACATACCCTCTCAAACATATGAATGAAACTATCAAAATTATCTCCCTCTGTAAACTGTGGAAGAAATTTACTGACCTTTGTTGCTTCTGGGGTTCAGTTACTCCCTTCCCCATTACCTCCATGACCCTTGCGAAGAGTCAGCATCTCCTTTTCATGTTGCCTCTGTCTCTTCTTCTCCTCAGCTTCTATTTACAAATGCCTGGCCTCCAACTCAAGTCTCTTTAGCTCCAGACAGATTTTTAAGTCCTCTGTGGAAAGGTTGAGCTGTCCATTCTCTGAGTGTTGCACATTTCCACTCCCAGTCTGATTGTCCTCCTGGTTGCTACTCTTGGCTGCAGCTGTGACCAAAGCTGCAGTCATATCTGCTTTAGTCATGTTTCCATACACCAATCCTTTAGCCTGGCACATCTCAGCCAATTGGCTCCTTGTCAGCTTGCCATACTCCTCTGCTTGCCTGCTCTCCCTGACTAAGGTAACAAAAGAAATAAAACAATTGTGATCTGAACTCTGAATGTTGATTGCATGGCTGATTTAGAATACAAAAACACCTTCAGTGATCACTGTACACACGCTACAGCAATTCACTGTCCACACCACTACAAGTCAATTAATATGTGATGTGGCTAACTCACCACTATCAACCAATTAATATTTGATGTGGATATCCCACCACTGCCACGAATTAATATGTTATGCCCGTGCACTGGCCCAGTAATCAAGGAGCCTCAACCCTCACCACTAACACCAGTGAGGGGTGCGCACATTGGGATGATAACAAGTACAAACACAGTAAAGTATAATTTCACTTAAGAGCACACAGTGATCACAGTCAAGCCTGGGGCTGGTTTCTCCCTTTTTCTCCAGATCCCGAATAAGACTCTCCACTAGCACAGCTATAGGGTTCAGATCTCAGCCGAGTAGTCAAGCCAAAACCTCCAGTACTCTCTCTGTCCAACCAGTGCTTCATGTCCCTGCCCAAGTAGCTGACACACACACACACACACACACACACACACACACACACACACACACACACACACACACTTTGAAATTTGATTTATACACAACCACACAGACACTCCTGGGGAAGGCTGGCACAGGTTCACTAGATATGCCTGCTTCTACCCAGGCTATAAGGTAGTAATCACTGCCACCAGCTACTCTTATCAGCTACTATAAAAGGCCTTTACCAAAGGGTGTCCAATTCTATTATGCAATGTTATTATCTAAATGGTAAGTGTGACGAACAGCATGGCTACTGGAGTGGCTTTTACAGTATCACCAAATACATGCAAGTGCCCTAAGAGCTTAAATATCTCTACACAAAACAGTGCCAGTTAAGAAGTTTAAAATATTTAATGATTAATAAAAACACAAGGCAATACTCATTAATTCAACACAGTAACAATAGAGAGTTCAGAAATCACAGGAAATACTTTAAAACAACATTGTAGGACAGTCTGACATAAATTTAGAAAACAGATAGACTAATCTTGCTATATTCCTATCTATCTCTAAAAGAAATACTAAAATCTAAGTCTTACCTACCAAGCAAAGCAAGTGCTGGTGAGTTGTTGTCAGCTTCAGAACAAAATACAAAATGCAGTCTTTTTTTCTCTAAGATAGTACTTAAATTGATAATACACATTACTGCGGACTCATTTCAGATTACATAATTCTTGACACTTCTGCTTAAGTTCCCAGGCTCACAGAACTTGAAATTTAACATTTCTTTGTGATCTTCAGCTGCCACAAAGTCACAGCAATAAAAGACACTTTACATGTGAAACCTAATAATTATATCTGTCTTTAAGACAATAGAAAGAATTTCCAGCTGCAGACATCATGTCTCCTAGCCTGAGATCACATACAGTCATAAAAATCTTTACTTATCAGCTTTCTTCCAGCAGCGTGCATTGTGGTTACATTTTTGAAGCTCAGCACATAACACAGTTTTCTTACATTTGTTAAACTGTAGATCATATTAATATTTACAATGACATATAATTATTTATAAAATTCTATCTGGCTAGGCTGGCAGCCTCTCATTTTATCACACCCATATCAAATGTTTTTTCTCAAGTCAGAACTCTATTTCAGTGTAACATTTCTTTTAATGTTTTTGTAGTTATACCACAGGCATTTCTGTTTCTTGTGATAATGTTCTTTCAGGTCACTTAATTTATAACACTGTGATATTTTCTTTAATTCAGTCATATGTTGTATTATAGTTTCATCACTTTATACACAAGTAAAAAATCTGCACTTTTATTTATTTATTATTTATTTATTTATTTGCAGTTGGTTTACCAGGATTGTCCATTGGGCCAAGATGAACCCGTTTTCAATGGAGTCCTGGGGAGAAAAGCTCCAATAACAAGGTTAATAGGTTATACATTAGATTACAAAAATTTACAAATGATGTAGCTTAGAGCATGAAATTGCAAGTAGTATAGGACCAGAAACAAGGTTAACATAGATTTTAGGTTAGATTACAATATTTACAAGTGATACAGCCTAAAGCATAAGGTTACAAGTAGTACAGACTGGTGATGAATGTTACAGAAGATACATACTAGAAAAGAAAACATTTTAATATACATACTGAGAAGCCATTAACTCTTAAAAAGCTTGAATATATGACACATATTACATTTTTGTAAATGGTTTAGTTAGTACAAGCAGAGAATGTATGAAGTAGGAAAGGAAGTTTAGGTTTAGTTAGTACAAGCAGAGAATGTATGAGGTAGTAAAGGAAGTTATGAGAAGGAGGGGAAAAGTAATTACCAGTGTATATTATGATGGATGAGAGCAGAAGCATTCCCACTGGGATAGTAGATGATAGTGAAGAGATTTTTTTGACTATAAAGTAGTTAGAGGTGATATGAATGGATGGTGGTAAAGAGTTCCATTGACGTGCTAGACCATAGGATAAGATATTTTTCCCTGAGGGATGAGTTGGTTTATGCAATTCTATTAGGTTTTGGTTGTTAGATCGTAATACTCTGTTGGTTAGGTGCATTTCAAAGGCAGAGGAAAGGGATGGACATAGTAAGGGGTTGAAAATGAGCTTATGTGCAAGAGTCAGTTGGGTGTAGGTGAGCTGATTGGATAGTTCTAGCCATTTTAGTTTGTGGAGAGAAGAACAGTGGTGGCTAGATGACTTGTGGCTAATGGCGAATTTAGCGATTTTGTTGTAACACGAGGAAAGTTGTATTTTAAGGGAGGATTGTAGGTTGGTTAAGAGTGGGGCTCCGTAGAGAAGGGAGGGGATAAGAAATGAGGTAGAGAGAGAGTGATTTTAGTGGAGGGTGTGAGGTAACGATTTTGTCGGTAGAGCATGCCTAGTTTTTGGTGAGTTTTTTTTATGTTTAGTAGAAGGTGGGAGATAAATTTAAGCTTACAATTAATTTGTACCCCAAGTAATTTAGCCTCAGACACCAATTCTAGAGATGTGCTATTATGACTAGTGATAGAAAATGTGTTTATATTGATAGAGGTGGCTTTAGAGGGGGTAAAAAACATTAATTTGGTTTTAGAGGCATTTAGTGCTATGTGATTTTCTTTCATCCATTGTTCAGTGATTGAGAATGCATCTTGAGTAAGCTTTTGCAGCATGGGGATAGATGTGGCAGAACAGATAATAGTTGAATCATCTGCATATTGAATGATATTTGAGGAAGGGATAGAATTGCGGAAGTCATTTATGAATATATTAAAGAGGAGAGTACCTAGCATGGAACCTTGGGGAACTCCATTTGGGGTATTAAGGAAAGAGGAGGTGGCCTTTTTCCATTTTACTGATTGATATCTGTTAGATAAGTAACTGGAGAACCAGTTTAAAGAGGAAGAAGATAGGTTGAGTTGAGAGAGTTTAGTTAGAAGAAGTTTGTGAGAGATAGTCTCAAAGGCCTTAGAGAGGTCAAGGAGGAGGGTAGAAACAATATGACTGGAGTCTCGGGCCTTATTTACAGTTTCTAGGAAGGAAAGGAGGGCTGTCATAGTGCTATGACAAGGTCTAAAACCATGCTGTGTTGGAGTTAGTAGGTGATTGTCTAAGAGATATGGTAGGAGTTGTAGTTGGACACACTTTTCTAGGAGTTTTGAGATGGGAGATAGGATAGCGATGGGACAGAAATTAGTGGTATTGTTGTTATTGCCACCTTTATGTAAGGGTATGATAAAAGCCTTTTTCCATATTTGGGGTACTATGCTTTCTTGGATAGAGCGGTTGATTAGAATACTAATGGGGTAGGCAATGGCTTCTGCAGCTATGCTAAGAAAGTATGAAGGGATGTTATCTGGGGCATTAGAGTATGGCTTCAGTTTCTGAAGGAGTTTTTTTATGGTAGATGTAGGTATAGGTTTAAATGAGAAAGGAGAGGAAGGGGAAGAGAGGGCATTAGAGGATGGTGATAATGGAGAGGAAGAGATTATAGTAGAAGGAGTGGAGGTAAAAGTGTTAGTAGGGGAAGGTGAGGTTGAAGTGGAGGGAGTGGTGTTGTTAGAGAATGTCGAGGTTAGTTTAGAAATAGAGTTAATGAAAAAAGAGTTAAATTGTGTGGCTAAGTCTATGTCTGCAGCATTGGGGTCAGGGCTAGGGTTGTCTATTTTGCCAGGATTGATAAGGGTAGAGATTCCTTTCCAGAATTTCTGAGGGTTAGTTTTATTGCTGTTTTGGAGTATGGAGAAGTAATTTTGTCGGTCTGTGATAATAAGTTTTTTTACTTTATTTCGAAGTATTCTGTATTCGTTTTGAGTGATGGGGGACCTATTTTTCTGATAAAGTGCCCAGACTTTATCTCTTTGTCGCATGGTTGCTAGTGTAGTTTTGGTTAGCCAAGGGGCAGTTTTGATTTTTATTCTCTTAGTCCGTAAAGGAGCATGGTGGTCTAGAAGGTTTAAGAAGGTTGAGTTGAAGTGGGCAACAGCATTATCTAGAGGTAGAGTTTTTAGAATGTTCCAACTTATTGCTTTTAGGGAGTCAGTAAAGGCTATAGGGTTGAAGTTTTTTTGGTTGCAAGTAGTAATATAATTATGTGTTTGGTGTAGAGGTGAAGGCAGTCGATATGTGAATGTGGGTAGGTGGTCACTAAGAGGGTCTGGAAGTATGCCACTATCAGAGAAATAATGAGGGTGAGAGACTAAAATCCAGTCTAAAATGCTACCACTGGTGAAGTTTTTTGAGGGTGGGTTGTGGAGTTAATTAGCTGTGAGAAGTTATAAAGGTTGATGTTAAGTGGGTTTGTGGGAGACTGAATGGAGGACCAATTAATATTCATGTCTCCCAGAATTATTATTTCATTACTAATATTGGTGGAGAGCCAGGAGAGGATGCCCTCGAGTGTAGTAATATTGTCACCTGGGGGGATGTAGAGAGAGGCTATACATATGTGCTTGTGTATTTTAATCTGGAATAGTGCTAGGAGTAGTTCAGCATTATTGAAGTGGGGAATAGGTTTGTTATATGGAGTAACTGATAAGGAGGATGAGTATAGGAGAGCTACTCTACCTCCTTTTTTACTGGTTCTGTCTTTTCTTATGATTGAATAGTTGGGTGGTGTTATTTCAGAGTCTTTTATATGGGGTTTTAACCAAGTTTCAGAGATGGCTAGGATATCATGTTTATTATGTATAAGCCAGGAATGGAGGTTTGGGATTTTGTTCACTATGCTTTGGGAGTTTAGAGAGGTGAATAGTATGGACTTGTCTGTAGTGGATGAGGTGGAGGGGCCAGGATTAGGGTGAATATCTCCTGATAATAGTGTGGTAATTAGAAATAAGATTGGGTTGGAGACGTGTTTGGACTCCTTAGAGTATGGGTTAGGCTTTATTATGATGATGAAGGATTTGTTAATTGCTATGGTGGTAGAATGTTTGTGAGGGGTGATAAGTTTATAAGGAAAGAGTAGTTGGTTATTTATATCATATAGATAGGGAGATATTATGATGTGTGAGTTTGAGGGAGGTGAGTTGATATGGTTGGTTACATGGAAGGATTGTGAGTGGTTAGTATGATTAGGCTGGGTGAGGTAATAGGTATAGGATATATTGAGGACAAGTAACATCAGAGTGGAGAAGGATGAGGGTTTTGAAATCATAATGAAGATGGATGTGAAAGATGGCTGTTAAGAGTTGGTAAGTAGTTGCCGGGTAAACCAAAGGTGCAAAGGTATATCTATATATATATATATATATATATATATATATATATATATATATATATATATATATATAGGTATAGTTAAGTCTTTAGTTATTATGAGGGACTGTTGAGTAGAGTAATAATTGTGCATGTGTAGGGTTTGGGAGTGGGTGTTGACTGAGAAATGGAGACTAATTGGCCAGGTAAGGTTTTCTAGGTGTATTGAGTGATGGCTGGTATGGGTGGGATAAGTGAGTGGGTGTTGACAGAGATGTGGAGACTAATTGGCTAGGTAGTTTAGTGGGTGTGGTTAATAAGGTATTAATGTAGAGGTCCTGGGGCGGGTGGTAATTGGGGGCAGGGCAGGGGAGCAGAGTGAGCCTGCAGGGCGAACGGAGCGCGTAGAGCCAAGGAAGGCAGGATTAGAGCGAGAACCTATCAGTGGAGTGTTGGTTGGAGAAGGTAAGTACAGGGGACAAGGATTTAGTGGGATAGAGTGGTCAAAGAATTCAAAAAGAGAGAGAAAAATAGAGAAATTAGAACTTGTTGAGAATACAAGAAAGTAAGGTAAGAGGTGTGGGAAGTCAAGAGTAGTGGGAAGAGAGTGCCATCTAGTGGACTAATGCTAAAAGTGTACCTGTGATTCAACCAGGGTAATTCCCTAAACAAAAATGTTGAGGAGAGAAGGGATCTTATATGACTAAGGGAGCTAGAAGTGGGACGAGTATGGGGGGAACATAGTTAAGAAGGGTTTGGCTGCTGGCTTTCCTGGCAAGGAGCGTACTGAAAACCTAGCAGGGTTTTAGATAAAATGGTATTACAGAGGTTTAGCAGCAGTTGCACATACTTCCTTAGTTCCTTCTAGGTGAAGCTTAGTTCAATTCCCATAAAGGGGCTGAGGCAGCAGAGCTTATATTATATTACTTTAGGTGTGGGCGTCCAAACCAGGAGTAGTCACAGTGGGCAATGCAGGGCAAGGAGAGAATGTAGAGAGAGAAAGTATACTTTAGTAAGAGAAACTGTAACAAATTAGCTCTCAACAGTAGCATACATTTTTCAATAACTAGTTAAAAGCACTAATGTTCAGATCAGCAGAAACATCAGTTATATATAAATACTCTTGCTCCAGTACAGCAGTACATACAGATAAACCAACAAGTTGCTATAAATGAAATTACAACATGAAGTACAGAATAGACCAGCATTTGGGGTTGCACTGTAACTATAATGCTTCTAATCTTATATCTAAGGGTATGCTAGCGTGGAAAAGGTAGTGCATCCACTAAAGAAGTTACTATTTTAGGCAAATGTATTGCAGATAATTTGTTAATACATTTATGCAGTATGGAAGCATTCTAGAGGAAATCCAGAGTTAATTAAATGTTGAGATCCTCGTTAGACCAGCATGCTTAGTGAATATTAGCAATACAGGTTTCTAAATTGTTAGCGTTTGCAATGTATGCGTAACCAACACTCTTCAGATATTACAAATTGCATTAGTCTATAAGACTTTACTGTTTACTTGCAACTAGTAAATACTTTCAATATCGGTTTGTAGATTATTGGCATTTGTGATGTACGCTTAACCGGCACACATGCAGGGGGTTGGCGTATAAGAAATATTTGACCAGCACGTTCAATAAAAGCAAGCAATACAGATATAAAGTTAGCATGTGCAATGTACGCTTGGTCAGTGTACTTCAGAGATTACAAAATTCTATAAGTAAAAAGACATTGCTGTTTTCTTCCTAGACAGAAAAAATACTTTCAATGCAGGTTTGCAGTTTGTTTGGATTTGCGATGTATACTTAAGCCAGCACACTTCAGATACGCAAACCCATTGAGTATGAAGACATATAGCAAGTTACATAAGTATAAAAGACATTGCAGTTATCTTGCTATACTGATAAATGCTTTCAATGCAGATATGAAGTTCGTTAGCGTTTGCGATGTACGCTTTATGAGCACACAGCAGATTCATCAAACTCTTTCATTATAAGGGCATTTCTGTTATCAGGTTGTTATCACCCTATTCTTTTAAAAATGCAATACATAGGTAAGTAAAACAAGATTCACCTTACTATGGATGCAGTCGCTGAAACCAGGACACACAGCAGCCGAGGATGGAGTTAATTAAAAAGATGGCGTCCTGTGGCTGGGAGGATTTATAAATTCAAGGAGGATGTTAGGTGGAAAAGGGAGGGGCGAGGGTAGGTGTATGCAGGTACAGACCAGAAGAACAGCAGTTCTATAGCAAGGAAGAAAATCTGTAGATAGATTGGTAGGATCAGGTAAAAGGATAGATTTAGTGTGTAAGGCTGGGGTTTTTCTTTGCAACATTTTTTCCTATGGATTTCAGAAAGTATTAGTATTTGTCTTTATTAGTAAAGATGCAAACCTACCTACAGAAAGAGGTGATCCTGACAAAACTCTGGCAAAAGAGCAAAGTATTAGAGGTTGTAGACAGTAGAGTGTTTGTGAAAAATGATTATTCGTTGTACATCAGGCAGGAGAGAAACAACATTATTCTAGTAATCAGGGGAATGTCTAGAGGCAAGTGTGAGAGTCAAGCTGCTATATCCAACTGTATTAAGAATATTTATGCAGAACAGGCTATGGAGGAAATGCAAAAGTTTGTCCAACAAAAAATGAGATGTCAAGCAGGAGGGAACTCTGCTTCTCATTCTTCTGATAAAAAACACACTGAGGGACTTGCCAGTGAAAGCTTTTCCACTTTTCCAAAGGAAAATGCTTGGGAGACAGAGAAAAGCACAAGAGTTGACTAGAAGACTTGAGAGTATCTTGCAGCTGAACCATAATCTGGAGTTAGGAGATTGAGATAAGCAGGAAAAAGACAGCAACACGATAATTAGTGAATAAACATGAGACTACAAAGCATCAATCACATTTGTGAAATATGGCTGTGTAAGAATAAGTGGCATGAGTGGATTTTTTTTGACTTTGTTAAACTTGTGAGGAATTGAAAAGCATTTGCCACACTTCATGTCATTAATGTTGGGAAGGATGCTGACGTGGAAGAGAGGAAAGAAGAAGTTTACTGTGAGTGAAACCGTTTATTTTCCTTAACAGAATTTCCATGAAACTTTTCACAGTATAGATTGCATACCTTATAGTAAAGTATTTTTCATCACTCTTGTATGTGATAAAGTTATTAAAATAAACAGATGCCTTTTACTCTTTTCTTTCTTTTTCTTTCCTTCTTTTTTATATTATGAAATGTAAGCATTGCAGTGCAAAAAGAGAAGAAAAGCTAAATAAAAGCATGTTTAAGTTAATAGGCTGTAATCTTGGGTTTTTAGATGGGGATGGGAGTAAAAGTACACAGATCATAATATTTGTAAAACTGATATGTTTTCTCTTACTTTTGCATAGATGAATTTCTGGATTAAGACCCATGGCTTACTCTAATAACACATTTTAAGTGGAAACAAGTAAAAATAGAAACACTGAATATAACGTTAAGTTTTCCTTTAACAGTAAATGTTTCAGCTTGTCTATCAGGCTGCAACAGAGGACTAATTTTTTTTTCTTCTCTTACATTTTCGTGGAGGCAAGCTGATAATAGGGCAATAAAAAACTAAAAGTTAATTATTTCTGAAAGTATGCAAGTAGTTTTCACATTATGGAATTAAAAAAAAAGAACAGACAGTGGATGTAAAAGCACGGGCATTAACGTGTGTTAGCATGGATACCATCAATTTAAGTTTCATTAGGGCTTGTGTTAGCAGCTATTTGGCACAAATGTTCCTATAATGAGGGTTAAACTTTATTATTTCAATATGTACATGGCTATGTGTATTTGCATTAAGCTAATGGGTTATGCGGGTGCTCTGGGCTGTATTTGTTTGAAGGTTTTTATTAAAACAAAACAATCTTGTAAAATGTAACATAGGATCCAATGTTGATGATAGGAAAAAACTGTATAAAGGATTAATCCACCAAACATTAATGACTGCATGTATCATAAAAGCTGGAAATAGGTATTTTAAAAAGCTGCCATACTGTATATAATAGGTTGGGATAATGACTTCTTATCATGCTTTCCATATTATCTTGGAATGTGAATGGTCTCACAAATGTAGACAAAAAGGAAATAATAATTATATTAAGAAATGCAGATACAAATATCAATTCTAAAGGAGACACATTTGAAAAGAAATGAGCATATGAATTTGATAAAGAAAGGGTTTTGGGGGATATTCTGCAGAATACCAGGGTCAAATGAAAAGAGAAGTACTTATTTTAATTGCTAGAGGAGTTCCAGTAGTGATAGAACAGGGAAAAAAAGACAATAATGGCAGATTTGTAGTAGCAAGTGGCTACTGGCAAGGAATAAGGATTATGCTAGCATGTATTTATATTCCACCTAAAACTGCTGCTTTGGAGCTTAAAAAAATTGGGAGAAATACTCAACTTTCAGCAGGGAATATTACTTCTACCTGGGGACTGGAATTTGATTTGCAACAATGTTGATGTATCTGGGGGCCTAGAAGATATAACAAAGAGAGTAGATTTCTGAGGAAATTTCTGAAAATAAAAGTCCAAAAGCACATAAAATATCTGAGTTGAAAGACATGAATTCAGTAATAGGAACTTGGAGGAAATTTACACATTATTCCTCAAGGTACAATAACTGGTCTAGACTTTACAGAGATTATATTTCACAGAAAGATACATTTAATTGAGAAATTTGAAACACGTCCAGTAACTATTTCAGATCATACTCCAATTATTACTAAGATAAAAATGTAGGATACTGAAGTAAAGATAAGACATTGTCACTTTCCCGCCTTACTGTTAAAAAGAGAGTAATTTAAGGAGTGAGGAGTGGAAATTATCTGGGAGTTATCAGGGAAGATAGAAAGTACTCCAGATGTTATAGCTAATGAGTGGACTAAAATGAAAGTGGAGTTTAAAAATAGGATAGAAATAAAAGACAAAGAGATCTGGTTAAGAAGTAATAAGAATCATTTTGGGGGGGGGGGGTGACCAATGTTAAAGTATTATAAAATAAGGGGGCTCTCATATAATCTCACAGAACAAGAAGATGCACAACTGCAGACTGCTAAAGAGAAACTAAAGGACTACCTGAGTAATATGCATGAGTTTAAAAAGATTGCTGTTAAGCAACTGTTTTTGGTAATAAGTCCAGAGCACAAAAACTTTTGTCATAATGACTTAGGCAACAGACAGTAGAAAGGGTTGTTGCCAAACTTAGGGAGCCTGTAATGAGAAAAATAACCAGAGATTGTGTAGAAGTATTAGAGATACTTCAGAAATTTTATGAAAATTTGTATAAGGCAGAGGAATATGGAGATCAAGAAAAAGCACAAATGGAAATATTTATGGAAGACTTAGCTATGCCAAGGTTAGAACTAGATGAGGCTCAGCAATTAACAGTTAAGCAAGGAGGTGATGAAATAAAAACAGTGATGTATAATCAATCTACAGGAAAGTCTCCATTAAAATATGGTATTCCAGTAGAAGTTTGGAAGCTAGGAAGGAAGAAAGTGACAAAGATCTGGATGGTTTTGTTTAACAGTATTTTAAAAGGAGGAGGGAGAGATACTGACATCATGGAAAAAAAAGCTGTGGTGGCTGTAATACCTACATATGGTAAAACCCATCTGATCCAGCCTCATATATGCCCATTTCAACTTTAAACCATGATTATAAAGTGTTTATTGCTATGATGGCTAAAAGAATGGCAATAGTGATGCCAGAATTGATAGGTATGGACCAATGTGGTTTTGCTGAAGGGAGGCAAACATTTGACAATATTAATAGAACAACGATTATTCAGTGGGAAGCAGAATACAAGAAAATACTGCTGTTATTGGTGGGTCTTGGTGCAGAGAAAGCATTTGACAGAATAAACTGGGATTTTATGAGTAGGACAACGGAAGCATTTGTATTTCCTGATACAATAATAAGGTTAATTAGAAGGCTATATTCGGGATCAGAGGCAGTAATCGAGGTGAGAGGGTTCCTCTCTGATAAGTTGTATCTGAACAGAGGAAACAAGCAGGGGTGTCATCTTTCCCTTTGTTATTTGTGTTATATTTAGAACCATTGCCAATGAAACTAAGGGACTCAGAAATTGAAGGATATAATTGGTATGGTATTCAAGAAAAGTTGGCATTATTTTCAGACGATATTATTTTACACCTGATGGAACCACAAAAGGACATCTCAGTGTTGTGGAATACTGAGACAGTTCCAGTTTTTTTTCGGGATATAAAATTAATGAAGATAAAACAAAGACTGCAGCTCTAAACTATGTACCCACACTTGAACTGGTTTAGCAATACCCATGTGTATGGATACATGATAAAATGAGGTCTTTAGGAGTATGAATCAAAAAAGATTCAGTTATGGCAGCTAAGTATATGTGGGAAGAGACTAAACAAAAGATAACGTAAAAACTGAGAAAGTGGAAGATCTTGCCTATAGATGTGGATAGCGAGATCCAAGCAGTAAATATTTTAGTCCCTTTAGTTTTATACACAGGTCAGGCACATTTTTATCAACCAGCAGAGAAGTTGTGGATGTCAATTATTAAAGAGTTTTTAGGATATTATTTGGGATGTGAAGATGGCAAGAATCAAGTGGGATAAGTTGATCCTCCCAATAGAACAAGGAGGTTTAGGATTACCGGATTTGAAGTGACATTTTAGAGCTGTACAGTTAAAGCTCTTATATATAACACAAGCAGAAAGATACAATTCAAAGTAGAAAGGGATGATGATGAAGCTGGGGGTAATTCAAGAAGTAAGGAAAGAGTGGGATTTTGAGTGCAGATTCTTAAGGCGAATAATAACAGTCATACAGAAAGTATATATAAACATAATATATAAACAGACAATGTAAATAACAAAGCCTAGAGATTTTTGAAAAGTATAACAAAGATGTATGGACATGAGAAAGAAAGAGAGATTTGATATGGTACAATATTTGTGCAAAGTTGAAAGCCAAATTAATCAATACAAAAAAGGCAGCCCCAAAGATATTTGAAGAGAAATATAGGCAAAGGCATCCAGATATGGAAAATTTCACAATAAAGAAAATAATATCACAAAGAGGGACTGTAGAAAAGATTAGTAAAGTAGAAGTTAAAATATAGAAGTTGAAGTTATGGAATGCCTGCGAAGTGAAGGATTTGGTGTAGAAGGTCTAACACAGGTTACATCCCAGCATGATGGAACAAGTCCCCAGAGTAAGGAGAAGCAGGAAGCTCAGGAGACATTTGAAGAATAAATATGGAGACGGGAAAGAAAAAGAGATTTAATATGCTATAATATTTATGCAAAGGAGAAAGCAAAACTAATCAGTACAAAAAGAGCAGCACCAAAGATATTTGAAGAGAAATACAGGCAAAGGAATCCAGAAATGGAAAAGTTTACAATACAAAAATATAAGAAGACAAAGAGGAAAAGTAGAAAAGAAGATTAGTAATGGAGAAGTTACAGAAATAGAAACTCAGGTTATGGAGTACCTGCGAAGTGAAGGATTCGGTGTAGAAAATCTAACTCAGAAAGCACCACAGCAGGCTAGAACAATGGACATACAAATTAAGGAGAAACCAGTGGAATGGGAAACAACTGGTCAGTTGCCATATGAAGCTATTTTGGAGCCTTTCACAGGAAACCAGTATAAATGTTCACTTGAAGTTGGACAGCAAGGGAAGCAACAGGAAACTGTAGCAACTCTGGAGCAGTCAATGTTGAGGAATGATAGGCCAGTGAGTCCCCATATGACAAAGCAACAGATGACACAAGATGAAATTGAAGAGAATGTGTCACAGGAAAATGCTATATAACTTTCTATAGAATGCCGGCAGGAAATGCAGAACAAAAAATGTGCCCTCAATTTAGAAGAAAATGAGCTAAGAGAAGATTTGCTTGATTTAATAGAGATAGATATATTAAGATCAATGAAAGAAATAGACTGAGGAAGGTGAGTAAAACCTAAATAGTCAGAAGTTTGATAAAACAAATGAACATAGTAATTAAGGCTGTCCATAGAAATCCATGCAATATAACAGAAGTAAACAGGATATATTACTGTGCAGCTAAACTAATAACAGATAAAATTTTACCATAAGAGCACAGGGTAAAGGAAGGGGAATAATCGAATACCATCATGGAATTATATAATCGAATACCATCATGGAAGTATCGAATAGAGAATACTGTAAAGTAGTTAAGACAAGAAGTGTCACTGTTAGAGTAGTATATAAGAATGAAGAGATCAACAAAAATACTCAGAAAGATAGATGTGATAAAAGTAATGCACAATATTATAACAGATCAGGACCTATCATGCGCTATTGCAAATGATAAACTAAAAATATCAGCACAGGCAGAAAAAACTTAGAAGATACACATATAAATATAAAGGAAAAATACAAAATAAGCAATTTACTGATGACCCCAAAAAGTTTTATAGAGAATTGGGGAAACAAGGTAAAAGGAATTGAAAGACCAGCCAAAAAAGAAGAAATATATACATTTTGAAGACACATTTAGTTCAAAGGTATAGGATATGAAATGGGATGAAGTTACAGCCAGAGAGATTGAAACAAAGTTAAGAGAAGCCTCTGACTGGAAAACACCAGGCCCAGATGAAGTAGCTAACTTCTGGTTAAAAGTATTATTTTATTTATTTATTTATTTTATTTTACATTTGTTGAGTGGGCTAGTCCAACTGGATATATCTCCATTTTCAGTGGAGGCCCGGGGCGAAAAGCTCCACAACACACGGTAATATTTACAGTAAATGACATTTTACAAATACAGGTACAGAACAGATTTTTGCCGTTCCTTGTGATTCTGCTTACAGAGTCATAGTACTTGTCAGCTATGGTTAGACATACAAAGAAATCTCTAATAACTCTTTAAACAGTTAACTCATACTCTCTTTATTGTCCATAGAAAAGTAACTAGCTTATACAGGTATGGAGATTAATAACCAGAGATAAGTGAGGAAGTTAATCAGGGTTAGCACAGGGGCATAACCATTGTGATTTAAAGTATGGCTTCAGTTTGCATTTAAAGAGGTTTATTGAGGAAAGGGAGGTTAGGTCACTGGAGAGGGAATTACAGGTTTTACCATCAGTGTTAGAGAACAGGGAATCACCAGCCAAATTGTTAGTTTTACTTATTTGCACCAGTAGTTTATTTGATGAGCATAGGGTCTTGAGGTTATTATCGGGGGTGATAAGGTTTGTAAGTATAGGTGTGTTAGTAGGTTGATATAGGATTTTGTGGGCAGCTGTTAGTTGGTTGAATAGTAGTAGATTTGGTAATTCTAACCATCCTAGTTGTTGAAGATTGTTACAATGATGGGTTCTGTAGGTAGACCCCATTGCAAATCTGGCAATAGTGTTGCAGGAAATAGCCAGCTTGTTCAAGTTGTTTTACTTAGTTTAGTATAAATATGGGAGGCATAAAGAAGAGTAGAGATTAAGTGGGTGAGAGCAATAGTGGTCCTGGCTAGTGGGGTCAGAAAGGGTTTGATCCTTTGATCCCAGTTTTTTGTTGACTATTTTTATAGTAGTGTTAATATGGGAATCATAGGTAAGGTTGTTATCTGTTAGTACCCCAAGTAGTTTAGTAGTAGTGTCAGGAGATATAATAGTACCATTGCTTGACGTAACATTAAAATTAAGAGGGGGGCCCTACGGGTGGGAGTGAATAGTAGCAGTTTTGTTTTTTTGGGGTTCAAAATGAGACATTGGTGCAGTAGCCATTTTTTGACTGTATTAAACATGTTTTGGGTTAGGGACTGTAGGTCTGCTGGAGAAGTGGCAGAACATATTAATGTGGAATCATCCGTGTATAGGATACAGATATCTTGAGGTATTGCAGAATGTAGGTCATTTATAAAAATAGAAAATAGAAAAGGACCTAATATGGAGCCTTGAGGGACACCAAGGGCAATTGGGAGGTGTGAAGACAAGTTATTCTCCCATAGAACAGCCTGCTACCTGTTGTTTAAGTAGGATTGGAACCATTGTATAGCCAGTGTGTCTAGTGACAGGTTTTTGAGTATGTTTATGAATAAGGTGTGGTTAACCATATCAAATTCTTTTGATAGATCAATAAAGAGTGCAGAGGATAGAGTGTCATTATTGCGATTTTTATTAATACAGTCAGAGAAGGATAGTAGAGCAGAGGAGGTGCTATGAAATGGCCTGAAACCATGTTGATAGTTGGCTAGTAAGTTGTTTTCTAGTAGGTAGTTTAACAGTTGTTCATGAACGCATTTCTCCATGATTTTTGCCAGTGGAGATAGTATGGCTATGGGTCGATAGTTTGATAAATCATTAGAGTGACTTCCTTTACGCAGGGGGATTATATGTGAAATTTTCTAGATTGTTGGGATACTTCCTTCAGTAATGGTTCTATTAATCAGGATGGATATGGGGTAAGCTATGGCTTTTGCAGCTTTTTGCAGGTGTTCTGCAGGGAGTAGGTCTGCAGAGAGGGTGCTATGTTTAAGTTTTTCGATAAGTGTACAGACAAGGGATGTAGGAACAGGTTAAAAGTGAAATGATGGGGATGGGTTAGAGATGAGAAACACAAAGTGATTGTTTTCCTATCAGGGATTGATATTAGAATACAGACAACAAGAAAGGATGGGGAATCCTAAATGAAAGACCTGCACTGTTTGAGCTATTAACTGAATTTAGAACAGAATCTGCTGTTAAAAAGGGGACAATTAGTAGGACATATAAAATATTGCATAATAATTGTAGGAATAATTAAGAAGAGGTCAGAAAAGATTTGGAAGAGAAATTAGATATGCAGTTCACAAAGAAACAATAGAAGGACATATCTATGGCTCCCTAATATGCAACAAAATCTAGAAGATTTAGGATTTTTGCATGGAAGTGCTTGCTTAGATACTGTTATACCCCAAGCAGACTCCAAAGAATTTTTCCAGAGGTAGATGGCAAATGTTGGAGGCTTGATGAGGAAAAAAGTGGTAACTGGGAAAATATGTTTTGGGAGTGTAATGAGTTGGCAGACTTTAAGGATTCCCTACACAGTACTCTGTCAGGAATACTAGGCGAGCAAATGAGTATAACTAAGCAAATGAGTTTTTTTAAGCTGAGATATAGGATTACCATTGCCTAGACATAGTAAGGCCTTAATAAGTTTAAATCTGGTGGATGCCAAAAATGCAGTTACTAGAAAATGTAAATTAAAATCTAAACCAATTGTACTTGAAATAGTGAATATTTTAGCAGAGATAAAATAACAGGAACTGGGATCTTTAGAAAGGGGTAGATGTGAATTACATGGAAAAATGGAAATTATGGGAAGAATGAATGCAGACAATGGTTTGAAGGAGGAATGAGTTTTAAGACAATGCAGGAATTAAATAATTATGTAATGTTGCACAGTTTATATGATATATAAGAACAAATTTGAATTATATTATTTGTAAGTGTGAACTTATTAATATGGTTTGATTACTTTTATATAAGTGTAAGTTTGCCTGTGTCACAAGTGATAATTCAGTAAAGGTGTTTAAAAATGCTTCATGGAACAAGCCTACAGCATAATATCTTTAAATGCCATATTTGTAGACCTCCAATTGATTTGGAGGCTATGATGAAATGCTTAGGTAGCCCAGACATGAATCTTAAGAATTGGTAAACATTGTTTGTTCCATCTGTGCTTGCAAGTTGCACTAGTTTCCTAAGAAAAACTTGTCTTTTGTTCTTATTTTGGATAAATAATGGACAGTGAGAGCAGTCTGTTATACCCTGGTGACTAAAATGTACATTCAGTAGAACAAGTTCAGTTATGCAAGTCATATTACTCGTTTAGCGAACTCACCACCCCTCTTCTCAGTCATAGGAAGAGAATTTTAAAATTTGCAAAAGATATTGTCTGATTCTGTAACCAAAACAGCTTTTGCAACTGAGAAGCACAGACTTCCATAAAATGCATTCACAAATGGGCTGATGTGGCTTTGTATTTTTCACTAGGAGGCCAAATGCAGTGAAAGAACTCAATGCCGTTTGCTGTTATAAACTAGCACTTTGTGCAGTGCATGCAGCATTTGTAAAAGTTGAATATGTCGCAGAGAAGTTTCATCTGCAAAGCCTTCCTGTACACAAAACCTATTCTGTACGCCAATGTTTGACATTTTTTTCCCTAGCATTCACTAGAGAGGCAGTGCAACCATATCTCATTTTTTTGTTTTGTCTTTTTTTTATCCAGTAGGGAACACAGGTCAGTGAGTATAATGTAGGTGAAGTTAACAGATGTTTTCAGTGGGTATAAATGAGCAGCCTGTTTTACTGCAAGTTACACCTGTGACACATCATTGTCTATCAAAGTAAGTAAGGTGTCATTTTTAGTAGTGCACCCAAATGCCCCAAGATGAACTTTGAAGAATAGTGCCCTTTTTGTTTAACAGTAAATTGCCTGAAGGTAAAGATAAAAGGAAGTTTGCAGCTTTTTTTTTTCTGTTAGTTTTTCTTAATTAAAGAAACTACTCACTACATTAGTAGCTAATATATATATATATATATATATATATATATATATATATATATATATATATATATGGGTCTACCTGAAAACATTGAAAGCCCACAATATCGAAGACCATTTGTCAAGATGACAAAACAAAAGCATCAAAACCTCACTTCAGTGAATGAGCGGATCATGGAATCCATTCCCACGGTAAGTAACCTGTTGGCCAACAAGGTGGACTTTGCCATTTTCCCAACTATAGTGCTATCTCAGAGTTGGTATATTTAGTTGGGGAGTGTGGGGGTCTAGCCCTCACGTGGGTGGGTTGGGGATGGTACAGTTTCGTTTTTTGCTAGTTGTGGTACGAGTGGTTAATTACCCTGGGAATGGATTCGACAATCCGGTCATTAGACCCATATATATATATATATATATATATATATATATATATATATATATATATATATATATATATATATATATATATTTATTTATTTATTTATTTTATTTTACATTTGTTAACCGGGCTAGTCTGACTGGATATATTTCCATTTTCAGCAGAGGCCCGGGGAGAAAAGCTCCACATATGGACATAAGAGATTTATAATGAGTGCAAATAACAAGTTACAAATAACAAGTTACAGACTTGTAACATTTCAACCAATGCATCTTGATTACAAAAAGAAGGCAACTGGAAAAACTAAAATACATTCTATTAAACATTAATACAACTTCTAGAACCCGATAAATAATAAGAGAGACCAGGGAAAAGAACCAAAACATTGAAACCTAAAACTAGATTACAAAGAATTACACTACCTAGACTATCTAAATACTATCATCTTTAGCATAATTACATATTGTAGCATGAGAAGAGAAAGTAAAGGGACAGGAGTTAGCAAAAAAAAGGCAGTAGAAGGGCAGTGTAGAGTTGATAAAGATATAAGCTTCCTGGGAATAGGGTCAGAGACACAAGAAATAGGATTTGTGAGGAGAAATATATATATAGATATGCGTATTATTAGGTGACTTCAACTACCCCTCCATTAACTGGGTAAACTGCTCATGTACCAATACACTTGCCCAACATTTCCTGGAGTTCATTAATTATAATGCCCAGGACCAGCTCGTTCTTACCCCCACTAGAGGTAGCAACATCCTTGACCTGGTCATTACTAACATGGGCGACCATTGCTCTACACCAATAGTCGTCTCCTCCCTGGTTCCATCCGACCACAAACTAATCACCTTGGAAATCCACAACCCTACCACCACCACCCCCCCAGCAAAGGTATCCATCATGAAAAACTTCTCCAAAGCTAACTTTGGGATCCTAAAAACAGAGGTGGCTAACTTCACGGCACCCATGCAAATGCAGAATAGTTGCGTGACTGCAGAATCATACACAAATGCACTGTACGAACACGTACACAAATGCATGGATCTCACCATACCCAGTAGAACCAAGACACACTCCTCCAAAAAAAGGAAGCCAATCTGGTGGTCCCCTGCCATAAACAAACTCTACCACAGAAGGAGGAAACTGATGTGGAATAAGGTGAAGTCCCAAGACCAATAGAGTCCCCCAGGGTTTTGTGCTGGGTCTCTTCTGTTTGGCATCTACTTCTGTGAAGAAAAAAACAATACCAAAGGGCTCTGGCTGATCAAGTTTGCAGATGACTACAAGCAGGAAGAAGTCACTGAATCCCCAAATGTTTTAAACATCCTGCAGGAAGGTTTGTCACAAACAAATAAATGGTGCCAGGATCATGGTGTGTAACTAAATGCCAAATAATTCAGTATTGTATCCTTTTGGAAGTCATCTAACCTGGGGAGCTACCACACTGACAATACGCCTCTGAGATTTGACCCAGTTGTTTGTAATTTGGGAACTTACATGGACAGTGACCTAAATTTCAACCAACATGTGTCCACTGTTGTAAGAAAGTCCTTAAATATTGCACAGCTTATAAACAAAGGGATTGTATCTAAATCTAGAGATGCCATTGTCCCCCTTTACTCAGCCTTCATTAGGCCAGTCATAGAATATAATGCCCCCTTTGGCATGCATCTGTCCAGACACATGGAACAACTAAAATGCCCACAGAGATTCCTTACTAAAAGGATACAAGGCCTAAACAATATACTGTATGTGGACTGACTCAAAGCCCATTCACAATACTTGGTATCCTACAGACTGCGAAGAGGTGACTTGTGTCTGACATACAAGGCATCCTCCTACCTAGTACTGATGGACCTCCTGTCCTCTATCTGGGGATCTAAACCTCTCCTGCAACATCAACAGAATGCTGAGAAACAGGCGTACATATCAGAGGATACAGGTGCTTTGGAACAGAATCCACATCCACAGAAAACAAAGTTCATCCCTGTCTATATTTAAGTTCAGCTTAGATCTATGGATAGGTAATAGAAAATTTACCCCTGAATTGTCCCCTGTACTACTAATGGACAGAGGTATCGGCTAAGTGCTTTATCCCATCCATAGCTCCCCTCAAATCATCTATAGTACAATCCCAGTTGTTATCACTAAGGATAACATACACTTTTAGACCATGGGACGGGCAAGGCCAGTCTTAGCACCAAATGGGGTAGCTTAATTGAAACACCAAAAAGGATATTGGCTAGGCTTAAAATGACCAACAAGGGCAGCTAGCCAAGTATTTACCTATGAACATATAAGAAAGTGGCTTATTACAGGATGAGTTTGGTGTGTTTTAGGGGGACCGAGACAGAAGGACTGAATGGAATGGACTTTGGTGAGACTAGAAATAAGGTGGACAAGGTGACATAGAAGAAATGTTGGCTCCATGCCTTAGGGATTTTGGTCTTGACTAAATCCCATTTAACTAGATTAGACTACCAAACAGGGCTCTGGAAAAGCTGGCTGAGGAAGTATTGGCATGAGCAGCTGAGGTCAGCATACCCATCCTCAGGGAGAGAGGGGCGGAACACTACTGGAAGAGAGGGCCCATTAATGCAGTTCTGTAGCTAGAGATTGTAGGGAGATGGAGGGGATGAACCCCACTCAGGTGTGCATGCAGTCTGTCCAAGCATTGTCAGTGCATGGAAATGCATACTTATAGCAGCCTGGTATACCCAGCCGTGTCATTGTTCTGAATCTGGTGGCTGGCAGGATTGTTAAGAGCATTAACAAATGCTCCTAATGTCCTATTGAAGGACTCCTGGTGTCCCCAGATCTATCAGATCCCTCTCAGTATCATCTGATGCCAGAAGTGGGATGTAATAAATGGGATAACTGGCAGTATGGATTGATGGTAAGTTAGTGAAGTGAGACAAAGTAAAAAAAATGACAGATTGCATAGGTGGCAGAAGCATGGATAAGGATCACAAGCTATGCAGAAAAGGGTTATATAAACAGACTGTGGAATGTAAGATTTAACCAGATATTAGGTGATGTAAGAGTTTGAAAACAAGGACCAGGACAGCAGGGAGCAGGCATAGGTAGAATTGGCATTTCAGTTTTAAATCAATTAAAACAGAAACGTTTTCCAAGAGTTGCAGAGATGCATAAGTGTCCTTATACCTAGACATATTCCAAATTATTTTCATTTGTGATGTATTGTGTGTTAGCCCAACACATGTAAAAGGCCTATATTTATGTAACATTGTTAAAATTCTTCTTGCGCCATCCAGTGGTAAATGTAGCAAATAAGGGGGACCTTTTTTATTTAAGCTGACTGTAAATTAGCCATCTGGACCATAAAATACATTTCTAACCTTTCTTAACTGTGTAAAACTGTTAAAAAGGTCTGTTAACAACTGAAAATAATCCATTGAGCTCAATGCTAACACACATAAGTTAAAAATGACCAGTGTTCCACAGCACATATTTCAAGACACTGGCATCTTTGAGTACAGTTTAGGATGCGACTCGATTGACCATCATGTCCTGATCACCTTCAGCTTTTTTGATATTTATAGCAACCTTGAGAAAAAGCTATACTTTGTTCCATGTTGTGAGTGTATGAGATAAAAAAAAGTATTTTTTTCCAAACACCACTGAGTTTGATTAGAAAAACATCAAATGTGTCACTGTACCCTATTTTAAAAACACGTTTTGAACTGGAAAGTGATTAGTTTTTGCCAGGTGCTGTAAGCTAAATACATCTATTAACACGGTCTTCTCTTATCAGGTTAGGGCCATAATAAACATCTGGATTTATAGACGCGTACTGCATGAGTTTGCAGTGCTAATTTTCATGGAGGTCACCTCCACAAGGAGCTGCAGAGCCCATCAGATATGTATTAGACATTGAATAGTGCTGGCATTCTGAGCAAAGAACTACATAAGTAAAGAGATTGTAGTGATAACATGTTAAACAGCACTAGACTGCTCTAACGTAGGAGCCATGCTGTGGTAGTATGTGCAACCAATGTCAAAGGCAAGGCAGGGAAGCACTACATAGGTGCCGGTCATGCACAGAAAGGGCCGCACAGAGGACAGCAGATACAGCAATGTAGCTGTGCACAGCCAAGATGCAACCCAGTTCATTATATAAATGAGGAAGAAATAGGATAGAGAGAAAAGCAAGAAATAGAAGAGTAAGCAGAAAGAAATTTTATGTGATGAAGGGTAATTTTATGTTCAGAAAGAGACACTTTTGTAGTGCTTCAAAAGAAGGGTAGGTGGGCAAGGTAGTGAAAGATGACTGTAAATAGGACAGAGGGAGAAGAGAATATAGCAGGAGTAGAGAGACATTCAAAAAACACAGACTGGCAGGGGCAGTATACACAGAAAAGGTAAACAAGATACTGGGTGGATATATACATGCAGAGGGTGAACTAATGGTGATAGGGAAAGTTGGACAGTGAACAAATAATGTGGACTGATAGGAATACTCCAGGATGGGGATAGGGTGAGGTCCTGGCAGGTTTGGATGGTCAGATGCCAAGCTGGCCCAGAAGTAATCAGACTTGGGCATAATTAACCTGGTAGGCCAATGTTATGGGCCAGTTGCTTCCCTAGTGGCAAAATTGGCATCACCTGCCAGTTGTGTGATACTACCAGACATGTTGGAAAGTGCTATACATTGCTGCAGTGGGCTTGTACCTGCTATATGCACCTTGGCAGCCACTATCCTGCAAAACTGATGCCGGAGAACCACTGGAGACTCCTCCAGTCCACTTTCAAGATAGTAGCCTTCACCCCCATCTTGAGAAATAAACAGAAAGGATACAAATAATTCCTCCTGGTCACATGCAGCAAGGGAACCATTATCTCCCTGCTGAGAGGCAGACCTGGTGGCCACTAGTGAATGAATGTCAGAAGCAGGGGTTGGCAAATATCCAGGTGACCGTGGCCTCACTGCTTCCTCTTTCAGCTTTGGACCTGCAGAAGCATGACACAGTGGGGAAAAAATATCGCACACATATACTATAAACACAATCACAGCTATACAGTGAACTGCCACAAACATCATATACATATTGTTAATGTACATTTGAATATCCTTTTTTTATTGTGTTGGAGCTTTTCTCCTTGGGTCTTCACTGAAAATGGGCTCTTGCTCAGTTGGACCAACCCGGTTAACAAATGTCAAATAAAAATAAATAAATAAATGTGTACTCTCTGGCACACCAGTCTGGAGCCCTGCATTCCTCACTACCTAATATAGCCACGGCCCACTCTCTGGCACACCATGCTTAAGTCATGCATTCATCCCTACCTGATACAGCCATGGCCACTCAGTTCCACTTATGGAGTGATACTAAAAAAATATTATTATCATTTTTCCACAGATTTCAGTGTTCTGTGTATTTTTTCATGATAAGACATTAAAACCCCACTCTTATGTTATCAGCCCTTTAAACCTTTTCCTGCTTTATAGTGAGTTTATTCAAAGTGAACACTCAAAAAGTAATCAGTCAAATGGTGTAAAAGCTGTAAATCTAGCTTAGTGTTTTTTTGCCTGATATTTTTGGTCTTTTCTCATACAAATCACTGAGGATGGAAGTCACTAAATAATGACATAAATTTGAGTTTCCGACTTCATATCCTTCAGAAAATACACACTATTACAAATCCTGCTATTCTAGCAACTTTTAAGTTTGCAAGAGCAATATTTAAAATATATACTTATTGTTGTGCCTGTGCCCCCTCCCCTGTTATTTTAGGCTTTATCAGATTTCTTATGCTAAGAGGTTGAGAGGTATGCTAATTATCATCTGTTCTACTGGTATCAAAAGGTCTGTGAAATTGCAGTTAATGGAGAACTGCAGTTTCATTGTTTGTAAAGGCAAAAGCTGCATCACTGCCCTGCAGTTAAACAGGCAAGCTAGTTTCCTTTTTTCCTCAGAATAACATTACTCACTGGTACACACATTTATAAGAAGCAGCATAAGGATCAATGAGGCTACAAGTCACTTACTCACTGTTAAAGAATATTCCATGTCTCTTACTCACTGATACTCCATGTCATTTACTCACTGTTGAAGAATACTCCATGTCACTTACTCTGTTGAAGAACATTCTATGTCTCTTACTCACTGTTAAAGAATACTCCCTGTTGCTTACTGACAGTTAAAGAATACTTCATGTCATTTACTCACTGTTAAAGAATACTTCATGTCTCTTACTCACTGTTGAAGAATACTCCATGTCACTTACTCTGTTGAAGAACATTCTATGTCTCTTACTCACTGTTAAAGAATACTCCCTGTTGCTTACTCACAGTTAAAGAATACTTCATGTCTCTTACTCACTGTTAAAGAATACTTCGTGTCATTTACTCACTGTTATAGTCCATGTCACTTACTTGCTGTTAAAGTATGCTCCATGCCTGTTTGATCTTCTCATTCCTCTGCTCTCACTCTTGTCAGTATGCCTAATTCTCTAGTTTATGCTGATAGGGCTTTTTCCCCATCTAGGCCCATCCATCTGGAAACCCCCTTGCAAGAACCCACTATCTTCTTCCTGCCCTTGTTTATTTCTCCAAGCAACTCAAATCCTACTTTCAACATCACTCTGAATGCACATGCAATAGATCTGTAACTTAAATTCTCCATTCCTAACTCCACCTGTCTTTTCCCTGTACAGTGTTTATGTTGCACGTATTAGTCTCTGTTTAGTTTTCATTACCAGGTCAATCCATCTTGATTGGTATAAGAGAGATGCAATGTAGTCATGTTAAATTTCTACCTTGTGCTACTCTTTGTTCAAGCATCTCTTTACATACGTAATTGTTGTGACTAGCTTTATCTAGAAACGGAAAATCTGATTATAATTTATTGTACAATATAAAACGTATGCACCGTAGCCATGTTAAGTCTCTGCCTTGTACTGCTGTGTGTACAAGTAGTAATAGTCAGTATATACATAGCTGTGTCAGGTTTTTACATAAAACTGTACACGTTTGATAATTGAATGGTATGCTCTCTTTTCTTAACTGTTCTCTAGGTCTATTAAAAATAGTCTAGTTGTTTTACTTTCTAAGTGTTTCAGTGTTTATTAACTGCATCAGGAATTGTACTGTCTAGCTGCCTGTTAGTCTGTTTTTTCATGCTGTAATTATTTTTCCTGTTATACTTTTATAGATAATTTGAACTATTTAGCACAATTTTTACATTATCTAACTAGGTTGTGACTGAAAATGGGGCCCTATAGTCCAGTTCAGCTGCCTAGTAAATAGGTAAATGAATGAATGAATGAATGAATGAATGAATGAAGCCTGGCTGTGTTCTTGAATGTCCACACTGACACGTGGTCTGAGGGGAAGACGAAGCTCATTCTTTGCCGAGAGCACAGAGTACTCAAAAGATCTGGTAACTCACCTTCTTGTAACCTCTCAAGAGTTGATAGAATGTTACTCAGTATGGACTACAGTGCCCAAGAGATAGTCTTACAAATTATCAGATTGCCTATGCTTCTAAGCCAGGTAAATTAGAGATGCTTGTCTGCTAAGCTCAACTAGATATGTTTATACCTGCATCTTAGAAGAGTCCAGTTTAGGAATTCAAATGCAGTGATGTCTCTATCCACAGGAGCTGACAGTATTTTATGACCGTTTTTAATTTCTACAAATCTTTTGGCTTTCTAATACCAAGACAGGAATGGACCCCATTCCTAAATCAAAGTACAATTAAAGTTCATGAGATTAGTATTGTTTCAATCTTTGATGTCAGCCAAAAGTGCTCTTTGCAGCATCCGCAATGTGCCCAGTAATGACTCCTTCTGCAGTTCGTATGGGGTTAACATGGATTGGTAACATATCTAAATACAATTGTAGATTCTTTTTTATAAGACCTGTTGCTCCTACTATTGTTGGAACTGTCTGGGTATCTTTCTTCCACATTGCTCTCTTTTCTGCCTGCAGATCCTGATATTTTATGACTTTGTGTCTGTCTATACTCAACACACTGTAGTCACTGGGTGTGCCAATTTCAATGATCAATGCTACTTTTGTCTTCTTTTCATGCTATATCAAGTTTTCTAGCATCTATCTTTTGAACTGTTTGTAATGGGTTATCCCATGTGATATAAACTTCATCATTTTGTATGATGCTTTGTGGCTCATGTTTCCAGTGTTTTTCAGCCAGTTCAGTACCATAATGTTTGCACAATCCCCAGTGCAACAGCCTTGCCACATTATTAAGCCTTTCTGTATACAGTCCTTCTGCCATTAGCATATCACAACCAGCAACAAGGTGTGTGGCTGTTTCCAGTTGGGTTTTAGAAAACCTACATTTGTCTGTTTCTCATACATGTTCAATGGACTTTGTAAATCAGCGTGTATGTAGCCCACTATCTTGGGCTGCCAATATTAACCTTTCATCTCTTGGTTTGAATTTGCCTCTCCTTAACTATTCCTGCATTTGTTCCTGATCAACATGAGGTTCTTCCAGAAGTTTTCTATTCTTGCAACTATATTTATGCATTTTCCACATTTCTTGCCTTCTCATCTGGTCCTTCGCCTTAATATTCTTTCTTTTGTATTTTGGCATATTCAGTTGATGCCAGATTTTTATGTACTTCTGGTTTGATTTCTATTCCTACTTGACACTGGTATGCTTCTGTTGATTAAGCAGAGAAATCATCATAGATTTATTCTCCTCATGTTTCAAAACTTTCACTATGTTTGGGTCTTGTTAGGTCAGCAGATATGTGTGGAGTCTCATGATTGCAGATCTATACATGTAATCAATTTCAAGGAGGCCCATCCCTCCTTTGAAACAGGGAATATATAATCTTGGTATACACTGATTTTTATAAATCATTTGGTGAGCATGAAGCATCCTTCTTGTTTTCCTATCTAATGTATCCCAGCACATTTTGAGGCCAGTCAGTCACTCCAAAACTGTAAGTTGGGACAGGAACAGCAAATCAGTTTATAGCTTGGATTTTATTCCTAGATGTTACAGCTGTTTTCAGGATTAATTTAAGTCTTCTAAACTATTCCTTACTAAGTTTTAGTCACATTTGTTCATGTTTTATTGTTGCTCCTTCATCAATTCCCAAATATTTGTATACTCCCTCTTGCTCAATTTCTTTTATATCACATTCTTGTCCCAAACTGACGTTTTCCTGGTGCTGCAGTTTTCCTACTTTAAAGGTTGCTTTTACACATTTATCAAGACCAAATAACATTCTTACATCTTGTGAAAAAGTTTTAACAATCTGCACTTGTGCTTTCAGTTCCTCACCTGATGAGCTATACAGTTTTAAATCATCGACAAAGAGAACATAAGAAGTCTTTACACTTGGTTGTTTTCTAGGAGCCTAATTATAGCCATGGTCTAAGCTGTTAAATAAACAGCTTAATGGGTTAAGGGCAAGGCAGAATAGCAATGGTGACAGAGAGTCACCCTGGAATATCCCCGTCTGAATTTTTATTTTCTGGGATTACCCTGCAGTATGGCGAGCTGTATGTGGTTCAGGGACCAATCAAGAGCTGCAATGATGCCAGGAGTAACATGGTATAACAGCTGCGTCTGAATAATGTACTTTACCTGTTGTAGAAGGAATAAGACATATGGTGTAGTAGGTCATTGTAATTGCAACACAAAAATGGTGGTGTACCTAGCTATATGTTCATCATGCCCAGCCTTCTATGTTGGCAAAACGATAAGGAAACTTCGAGAAAGGATAGTGGAACATGTTAGAGACATTAAAAAACAGAAAAATACTAGTTCCCTTTATATGCATAGTCTAAGATGCCAGAATTTTAAGTGATTTTTATTCTTTGTTATTGACAGAATTATATACTATAATAATAACAAAGGTGGTGATGACAACACCTTACTTGAGGCTAAAGAATGCTTATGGCAATTATGGCTAAATGCAAGTTCTAGCCCTAGTATTAACGAACATATTTCTATATCAAGTATACTGAAGTACAAGTCTCAATTTATTTGATCTTGTATGTATTAGGTTAACATCTGATAATTTAATGTTGTAAATATTTTGTATAACAATATGAATTTTAATGTTAGTAGGAAATATTTCAATGAATGATTTTATGCTGGATTGTATAGCAATTATTTATTTTTAATAATTATTTAGTTTTATATTGTTACCTAGATATTTATATATGTATTTTTAACTTTTATTTATTGTTATTACATATACATAGTTTTTGACAAGAAGGTTTTATTACATTTACAAATTAACAAGTTTGCACAAGTCCTGGCTGTTTATGCTCATTTTTGATGTAAATATTGCTGATTGTACCTTTTAAATGAAGAATTTTAGCTGAGGTAATAATTTGTTTAATTGTTTAATTGTTCAATTATCCAATTTACATAAGGATTTAAAAAGAGGTTCAACACAAGGATTGTCAGTACTCTGAAGATGCCCTGATGTGTGTGGGTGAAAGCGCTTAGAACAATTTTGGTTAAATAAATAAATCGGTGGTCTGCAGTTGTTCCTGGTTCGCCTTTAAAAGTACTGTTATACGTTGATATGAGTCATATGATCCTACAGGTTTGGGTACTTAGAAATAAATATGTTTAACTATCAAGTATGTCTGCCTATTATGTGTGTCTCCATATTAATGGCCTAATGCTTACTATGGTGCACGTTATGACAACACCTTGATTGTAAGTTGAGTCTAGAAGACCCAGTTGTGAGATGTAAATTTAAGACATCATCAGGCTTGGTAAAAACCAGGTGCTGATTGGGGGAAGATGCCCATGAACCAAAAATAGCATAGAAGAATATCCCTCATACGAGTACCTAGAGTACCTGGAATTACAAAACATCATCAGCTCCCATGTCTCAGTGCCAGACTCTTGTGCCCATCTAGTGGATCGTCTAGGAAAGTAGAGCTGCCTATCTAAAATGCATATGCAGAGGAGAAAAAAACGTAAGAACTACAAGTTAATCACAGATGGATCATGCAGACAGAAGCATCTGACCTTAAAACAGTGCAAGGTGTGTCAATATTTCAAAGCATGTAAAATCCTCTGTGCTTCACCATTGAGGCAGTGTAGTAGAGTTGCACATAATATGAGGATCAGACCATTCACCCCCTCAGCATATATCACAAATAAATACATTTCAGACATTCATATCCTTGTTAGAAATGGAACACGTGCCCACTTGTGCAATCGAGGTAAGTAGATGATAGGGGAACAGCCATTCATTCAGTCTTGTTACTAGATTGCTGTGCAGAAACTTAAAACAAAGAACAATTGGAGAGCTGACTGTTGCAAGATCTTATAATATTGGAAAAGCATCCAAGCATCTGACTATCACAACATCCACCAACATGCACTTGTTTACATACAGACAAGTGTATGTATCTTATATGGCACCATATTGGAAGTTTCAGGCTCTGCAATTCAAGACTAAAAAATTCCAAAAATGTATGTGCAATACTTGGAATGCAACATTGAAGTGTGAAACTTGCTGTTACCCCAAAAAGCATTTTTTGCAGTAGGTTAAGATGCCACTGCAACCCTCTATGTGAGGGCTGCACCCCCATATCCCCACTACTTATTAATTCTAAGATGGTTGTACCCTTGAGGAGGGAGAATACTCTGAGATGCAACAATTGTGGACAATATTTGCCTGTCATCGCACTTAAGCTTATGCAATTCAGATGATGGCAGACATGTCCTCACCCATACAATAGTATGATTGAACACAACAGCACATAGTCTGCTCCTTTGGTTTATACTGTTTTGTGTAGGATGCAGTATTTAGTTGGTCATTTTATTGTCATTATTTCCATCTGCACTCTGGCAGCATGAATGTTATGAGGGAATGATCTGACAACATCTAAGTGGCATTTCCAGAGCATCCCTGAAGTCACCGTCACTGACCCTGCTGCTTTGAGTGGCATTTCCAGAACATTCCATGAAGTGGTAGTCACTGACCCTGCTACTCACAGTCTGCACTTACAACCTCTTTAGTACCTGCCTGTTATATTTGTGCAAAAGGTATAGTCTGTTCTACTGTATTTACCTCAGCATTCATTGAAATAAAATAATGGGAAATCTTTGAGTGTGTAGTGTCATTTTCCTTTTAATTTGCTGCCTCCGTCATTTTTTACTGTACTTTATGTTCACAAATTAAAGAGAGTAAGTGATCATCATGAACATTTGTGCTTCACTGAATGCTGTGGCCTTTAACTTTGGTTGGACATGTGTGGCTTATTGTGCCTATATTGTCATTTCATTGTGCCTATCCCTCCCTGTTGCTTCTACTTGCATAGGCTGGCTGATTTATTTAGTGACAGGACTCATTAAGAAATGCAAGTTAATAACCTGATGCAGCTCAAGCAGCATGCTTCTGAAAGCATCCTCTTAATAAGGTCAATAATTCTGTCTTGTGTATGGTTTTGTAAAACATTCATGAAGTTTGGAAGAAGTGGAAGAGCCTTATCAACATGTAGTAAACACAGAGTAGTTTTGGGAGACATAACTGAATGCGTGAGACTTTATTAATGCCATTCTTCTGTGCACAAATGTTTCCTTTGTTTCATTTTCCTTTGTGTTTGCTCCAGATAACTTCTGACCTGTGCTGAATAACTGGAATACTATACTTGGGCAACACTGGTGTTGTCTCACTGGGAAATATGGCAATTTATTTATTGAAATATTATATTTCATTTTCAAGCTGTCATGTGATACCATTGGTAAAAAAGAAATGTATACCTCCTTTAAAGAAGTGATAATAATACTAATCTGTACATCATACTGCCTGAGTGGACGATCAATTAACCCTTAATTTCTGTATTACATTTACAGCTTTCTTTTAGCTCATTCACAAATACAGCTGAGAAAGTTTTATGTGAATCAGTGAATGACTATTAGGTCTTTAAGGTTATGTTTTCTGGGGTAGCCCGTTGAACCCTACCTACCATGTGCTGCACTGTAATAACACTACTGAAATTTAAGCCAGTGTCTGTTGCTGGGGAAGAATATCTTAAGGGGGAGCAGACAGCAACAAATGCAAGGTTATAAACATTTCCAGTGCACTTCCTTAAGCAGAAACTGGTGCTATTATAGGCTGATGGAAAATTGGTGAAAGAATTTATATCCTTCTGCACCTCTTGGCTTTAAGTCAAATATACAAACCGAGTCAGTTTCACTTTTATCATATTTCTGTTATGGTTTAACCCCTTCCTGGTGCAGCATTTCATTACTACTGTTGTTTATGTTGAATAAATACAGGTTCCACATCCCATAAAGTGAGTTACTGGGCTACAGATATGTATCTGAAATCATTGCATGGATATAACCCAGTAGTTCTGCAATTTGACTGCAGACAGGTTTTTGATTTCTAATGTGAGCATGTGAGTTTGTATACTGACTTTAACTAAATTCTCTGAAAAATAAAATTATTTTTTTTCAAAATACTTGCTAAAATGGGTAGAAATAATTATAAAACATATTCCAACAAAACGGCAGGACACAAAAATGGCAAAATGCTCCAGTATAAAAAAGTCAATTTATTCAAAACTCATACATGTTTTTGCAGCTTCTGCCATTTCATCAGATGCTAATTAGAAATAATTGCTAAAATATGTAGAAATGATTGTCTTTCCCTTAAAAAGTGGTATTCTGTAGTATACTACATTTCCTGGCAGGGAAATATGATTTTTAAGTTAAAAAGATAAAAACAGCCACCAACCTTCCCATGTTTATGTTATGTTTGGCATTTTTGGTTGTTTATTTAATATAATCTTATGTTTTTTATATAAAGTTTTAAAGGTTTTTCTCTATGTAGGTGGTATATACCAGGTCTAAACAATATGTGACAATATGTGTTTAAATTTATGACGTGATTAATTAGTAATTAGTGGTTGTATATTTAATGGAGTAGTTTGCAGAGATTAGAAGTAGCATCTGATGAAGCAGCAGAAGCTGTGAAAGCGCTTATGAGTTTTGAATAAACTGCCTTTTTTATACTGGAGTATTTTCCCATTTTTGAGTCCTGTCATTTTGTTGGAATATAATGATTTTTAAGTTGTTAAAATGGTGCTTGTAAACAAAGGCAGATGCAGCACTATGTGACTTAGGCAGCTGCCTAAGGCCTCTGTTGGCTTGAGGGGGGCACATTGCCATTGGAGCGGCATAGTTTCTCTTTGTAAATCTACAATTTTCCATAAATAATGTAAGCTGGGAGACTTTTTAAAAACTTCTGCAAAACAACAGGGCTATGACAGATATCCTTACAACACCAGAAGCCTCAGTCTTAACACATCACCACAAAAGATTTGATTTAGTACTTCAGAGTAGCGGGTAAGTAAGCAGAACCAAGGAATCATTAGGACATGAGATGGAAGAGATTAGGACATCAGAGCAGCAGGCACAGAGCCTGGGTGGAGCACATTTTAACAGAGTTGCCTCAGCCTGACTGTGTGTGTGTGTGTGTGTGTGTGTGTGTGTGTGTGTGTGTGTGTGTGTGTGTGTGTGTGTGTGTGTGTGTGTGTGCGTAAAATGTCCCAATTAGAGGGGCTGTCTAGTTAAGTGATTCAGAGTAAAACTCTGAACCGTAATTGTTGGAAAGCAAGTTCTTTAAACCTCTACATCAACTGTCAGGTCTCCTTTAAGTTATTTATTTTGTTTTTGTAAATCACTGAGGATTACAGTCTGTCAATGTCAGTCAAAGAGTTTCATAGTTGTGTTGTTCAGTGTCAGTGGTATAACAGGTAGCACACTTGCCTTTTTGAGCAGAAAGGTGTGGGTTCTTTTCCCACACCAGATAGACCAATTGCTCCCACTACTGTGCAGCATAAGGGGAGAGGAGGGAGTGTGACACATTCCTGAGTGTGTCCGCGTTTGGATGAGATGCCTAATAACTATGAACCTGTTGTCGGTTCGCCAGCCATTCCATGTTGGATATCACGAGCACACCATTGTTTTTAGTGTAACATAGGCAATTTATTCTTCAAGGGCAGCGGACACTGAATTTAGATGAAGTGCTGAAATGCAAAGTTATTTTGCCAACAGCAACCACTTCATTAATTAGTTATTGTAATGTGGGATTATTTAGATGACTTTTAACTTCTGTAGAGATTGTGCATATTGACTGATATTAGTGGATTATGACAGCAGTATGAGAGGCCTTTTATGGTTGAAATGTTTTGAAATCAATAGCTTTGTTATTATTGGTTCATAAGTTTTGTTTCACTGCTTACTGAAAAAAATGTTCAAAACTACACAAGTAGTGCTAAAATAAACAAAGAATATAGTTTAATATTAGGAAGGTGAATAACAGAACACATGCATTTATACATGGTTCAAAAACATGGGCAGGGTGCCCATGGTTTGAAAACAGCCCAGAGGTACACTTAATCTGCCACTGGCGAGGTACATTTTCTATGAATGTGAGTTTCAGTGCAGTTTCAATTAATGTGAGTTTCAAAGGCAGAGAAGTTTACTCTTCATGCTAAGTCTGTTTTCATTGTTTGTTTATTTTATTTATTTATTTATTTTACATTTGTTAACCCTGAAAGTCCGACTGGATACAGGTCCATTTTCAGCAGAGGCCCAGGGAGGAAAGCTCCAAATGTACAAAAACAAGTGTAAATACAGTGAAACTATTACAGTGAGTTATCACAAAACTTAGATTTGTTTAATGATATGTACACACAGGTACATGTTTTTCTTACATACACACAGCAAAGTTTGGAAGCAGGTAGCTGAGAAAGAAATAGTTAACTTCATCTGAAAAAGGAAAACACATATATTAAGGTGGTTATCATACATGGTGTAGTGTTAACTTTAACTCTTTCCAGTAGGTGGGTGATACACAGAATTTTAAACAGTTAGAGAGTCAGAGTTTTATTCTTGTAATGAGGTTCTCATTTATGAATTATGTTTGAGTGAGGGTTAGTCAGGGTTTGTACAGGGACAAAGCCACTGCATTTTTAGGTATTTCCTAAGGGATTTTTGAATTGGTATAAGGAGGGGGTCAGTGGTGAGTTCAGCAGGAAGTAAGTTCCAGTTTTTACCGGCAGAGTTGGAGAACAGTGATTCACCAGCTGAATTGTTGGTTTTTAACAGTTTGCACTAGCAATTTTTTGGAAGAGCGAAGGGATTTTAGGTTACTGTAGGGGGTAATAATATTTTTCAGTATGGGTGTACTGTCTGGTTGGTAGAGGATTTTGTGAACAACTAATTAGTTGGTTATATTGCAGTTGATAGGGTAATTCAAGCCAGTCTAATGATTGAAGGTTAAGGCAGTGATGGGTTCTATAAGCTGATCCTGTGGCAGATCTGGCAATGTTACTGTAGCACCTAGTAAATTTATTGAGGTTTGATTTGCTTAGGTTTCCAAAGATGGGTGAGGCATAAAGAAGGGTTGATAGCAGATGTGTATGGGCAATAACAGTTCTAGCAGATGCGGTTTGGAATAGTTTAATCCTCTATAAAGAGCCTAATTTTTAACTGTTTTAATAGTTTTGTCTATGTGAGCATCAAACGTGAGGTTGTCCGTGATCACTCCCAGTAGTTTAGTACTAGGTTCTGGGGAAATTATGGTACCATTGTTAGATATTATGGTGAGAGGTGGTGAAGGGACCTTGCGAGTGGGGGAGAAGAGTAATAGTTTGGTTTTATTTGGGATTAATAGTAGTTGGAGACCAGTGAACCAGTTTTCTACTTTGTTGAAAGTGATTTGGGACAAGGATTGTAAATCTGTGGGGGAGGTGGTAGAGCAGATTAGAGCTGAGTAATCTCCATACTGAATACAAGTTGCATCAGGGATGACTTTGTACAGGTTATTAATGAATATGGAGAATAGGAGGAGGCCTAATATAGATCCCTGTGGGACTCCAAGAGTGACTGATAAAAGGGACGATAGGTTATTCTTCCATAGTACAGCTTGTTGTCTGTCACTTAGGTAAGAATGAAACCAGGTAATTGCTAGGTTACCTATGGAGAGTGATTTTAATGTGTTTAAGAGTAGCTGGTGATTTACCATATCAAATGCCTTGGATAGGTCAAGGAAGAGGGCTGAGGAGAGCTTGTTGTCATTACGGTTTTGATTTATTGAATGGGAGAAGGAGAGAAGGGCCGAGGTTGTACTATGGCAAGGTCTAAATCCATGCTAGGAGGGGGCTAGGAGAGTGTTTTGATTCAGATAGGCAAGAAATTGCTTGTGGATACATTTTTCCATTATTTTAGCCAAGGGAGACAGAATGGCTATAGGCCTATAATTTGAAAGTTCAGTGGAATTTCCCCCTTTATGAAGGGAAACAATGTGGGAGAGTTTCCAGATGTGGGGGATATAGGCTTCCTGGATAGTTCTATTGATTAAAATTGATATGGGGTATGCTATCTCATTAGCAGCTTTTTGGAGATATTCTGCAGGTAGTAGGTCTGCTGAAAGGGTGGTGGGTTTCAGTTTTTTAAGTAGGGACTTAATAAAATATGTTGGTACTGGATCAAGCTTAAAGGGGATATTATTATCAGGTGTGGGGTTGGTGGTACTTGGAGTATAGGGAGATAGCTTACTGGCTAGGGATTGCATGGTTTCTGTAAAGAAAGTATTAAAGGTGTTAGCAACAATTTTAGGAGGATGTTGGAAGATAGTTAAGGGGGTAGGGTTAATTGAGTGGCCTGGGTGGAGAAGTTTGTTTATGCCTGACCATAATTTTTGTGGTTGATTTTGGTACTTTTGTTGCAGATTACAGTAGTAATTATGTTTGTCTAGCATAATAGATTTCTTTGTATCATTTCTCATCTGTTTATATATAAGGTGGCCTTTTGGGGATTTAGATGTTCTCCTGAAGGTCCATGCTTTGTTGTTGCTAATAATTTTTTGTCTTGTATCATTGGACAGCCATGGTGCTACTTTGTTATTGGTTCTGATAGTGCGTGGGGGAGCATGGTTATCCAGGATAGCAAGAAAAGAAGAGTTAAAGTATGAGACCGCTTCATCTAGTGGAAGTAGCCATAGGTTGGACCAGTCACATGTGTTAAGTTCATTCGGAAATCTAGTCTGAATAAAGTTCTTACAACTTCTAATGGTTTTAAAGGAAGATTGTTGAGGGATGTCATTTCTTTTTCTGATTATATAGGTCAGGAAGTGATCACTAAAGTCCTCAGGTAGGGTGCCTGTTTTATATTTCTGGGGTAGGTTGTTTGTTAATATCCAGTCTGGGATACTTTCCTTTTTGTTAGGCTTATTGATTCTGATTGGGGAAGATATCATCTGGGAGAAGCCATGCAAATTTATATGGGTGGAGGGGAAGTCTGAAGAGCAAGTATTCCAGTCAATATTAACATCCCCGAGAATAATTAGTTTCCCGGGGACAGTTAGTGGAGAGCCATTTGAGGATATCCTCCAAGGTATTTGTGTTGTCACCTGGGGGAATATCGATATATGCAATGTTTATAGATTTGCATTTGTTGAGCTGGACCTTTGTGATGAGTATTTCTGCATTGCTTGTAAACAAGGCATTTGGGGTACTAGTTTTGGATACTTCTAGAGTGGATTTATGCAAGATGGCTACCCCCCCTTTCTTAGAGATGCAATCAAGTCTTAATATATTGTACCCTGGGGGTATAATCTCATTATCAATGGTAGTAGGCTTGAGCCAGGTCTCGGTAAGGCATAGTATATCAGGGGAGTGGACATCCAGGGGGGCATGTAAGTAGTGAATTTTCTTGTTTATACTTCTAATGTTTAGGTGACACACTAGGAGTGAGTTGGAGGCATTATTTGAGTTTCATAGGCTAGTATGGGTGTTATTTGTGGGGCTGATAGTAACAGGTGGGGTCGGGCCTGGGTTAGGGTGGATGTCACCATCCACTATGAGGTTAGGTAGTAATCTAATAGCAAGTTTCTCGTGTTTTAATAAGAGTTTGTGGTAGTATTTAGTTCTAAGTTTAATATATGAAGCACGAATGGGATGTTGAGTTTTTGCATTAGAAGTGTTTGATGAGAGGTGGAGTAGTGGTTGGTTACAATTATGTGGCTGATTAGTAGTACTGGTTTTGGTTCTAGGGTAGTGGGTGCCAGGGAGGTGTTGGTATTCATAGGCTGTTAGAAGATAGATAATTATAAGTGGGGGTATAAGGCAGTAAATAGAATTAGAGTTTGAAGATTTGTTAAAAGTATGTGGAGGCATTGTAGGGATATTTGTAGGGATATTGTAGGGATATAATCTCCTCGCAAACTGCCAACATGGATTTCATCCATACCATAGCACCACCACAGCCTTATTATCCTTTATTGACTCCATTAATAAAAAACGAAATAATAACCTACTCTCATCAGCATTTTTTGTTGACCTGTCAAAAGCCTTTGATATGGTGAACCACCAACTACTCTTACATCGCTTAAAATCTCTTTCTCTTGACAGCAATGCCTTAAACTGGTTTTCCTCCTATCTTCAAATTCAAAAACAAGCAGTGCTATGGAACACTAATCTCTCTGAACTTCTGCCCACCACTCTGGGAGTCCCTCAGGGCTCCATCTTGGGTCCTCTTCTATTTTCCATCTTTATCAATGACCTACATCTGGTCACCCCTCTAACTACTTGTATCCAATATGCTGACGATACCACCATTATCTGCTCAGCCACCACCCAAACCGACCTACACTCCTTACCCAAAAAACTTTCACCACCATAGAGCAATGGTTTTCTAACCACTGTCTCCTCCTAAACCCTAAGAAAACTAAACTTCTCCTCTTCCTACCCACACACCAATCCCCCTCTATCAACTTCTCTCTCACCTCTAACAATGGCACCCTTATCTCTCCTGACCAAACAACCAAACTTCTTGGCATAACTATTGACAACCTACTTAAATTTGACTTTCATATCAACTCAATCATAAAAGCAACTAATAGAAAATTAGGTTCTCTCTACAGAATCAAACCATTTCTAACTCCTGAAGCAAGAACTACCATAGCTAGAACCCATCTCATATCGACACTCCTATATGCTTCCCCAATATACACTAACCTTTCTAAATACAATATCAATAAACTTACAGCAGCCTATAATAACATTGCCAGATTTGCCACTGCCTCCCCATATAAAACACATCACTGCCAGAATCTCCGCTACCTAGGATGGCTAGAACTACCCCACCTAATTCAATACTATCAGCTCTCCATAGCCCAAAAAGCCCTTCACCACCCTGAAAATACAGCTATGCTCTCCACCCTTATAAAACCCTACAACAACCTAAAAAACCTTCGCTCATCTAACAAAACACTGATTCAAACTTCTCTATCAAAAAACACAGCAGGTGACTCTATATTTTCCAACTCAGTTGGTAAGTTATGGAATCAACTTCCCCCTGACCTAATAGCCCAAACATCCATCACACTGTTTAAAACTAAACTAAAACACTATCTAACCAATCACTGGCTATGCTCATGCAACAACCCAAGCTGATCTTTACAACTCCTCACACAAACTGCATCCTTTACACTTCTCTCAAGTCTATTATTCTTTCTTATACTATAAATGCTGTCTTTTATCTATCAACTATACTCTTCTCTACATTCTATTACTAACTTTCTTAATTTCTACTAGAAATACTATCTATTATCTATCAACTATACTCTTCTCTACATCCCATTGAAAATTTTTAACAAACTCCTTAATCTCTGCTGTATCATACTACACATTCCAGTATTTCTGTATCAGCTATATCTCCTATTACCTTACTTTTTCATATTTTGGTTTAATGTCTTGATTATTTTTGTGCTTGAAATACCCTATGTATTTGTGTAATATGCTTATTGTGCTTGCAATAACTTATGTACTGTGTTTATATTTTTTACCATGTATTAGATAGTGGAGCTTTTCTCCTCGGGCCTCCACTGAAAATGGACATGTATCCAGTTGGACTAGCCCGGTTAACAAATGTAAAATAAAATAAATAAAATAAATAAATAATAAATTTGAGTAATGCTTGTTTAAAATAGAGTTGGAGTGTTTATAATTAGCACATAGTGAGAGACTGGAGAGAGTTTGAGTAATAGGGCTGGGTCCTGTGAATGATTGGTTAATGCTGATTGATTCTGATGAGTGGGAATGGTGTCATCTGAGGGTGAGTGGCAAGGTGATAATAAGTGTAGGACAACTTGGGTCGGGTGGGAATTGGGGGCAGGGTAAAGGAGCGGAGTGAGCCCGCAGGTCGAATGGAGCAGGTAGAGCCAAAAGAAGAAGAAGATCGAGGAGAACAATCAATCACTGGTGTGCTGAAGTCTGAAGGTATGTGTGGTGAGATATATAAGAAGGTAAGAGGCTTAAAAAAGATAGAAGTGGGATTATAGCAGAGTGATATACGGAAATATTTGTATGGTTGTACTGGGACCACAGTGTGAGAGAGAACAATAATAAAGAGATGATTAAGAACTGTGTTAGGGGGGATTTGATGGAGAGTAGGTAAAGGGATTTACAGACCCTAAAGCTAATAGTATGGAGGCACCTAGTGCACAGGTGGAGCACTTGGATGCACTAATAGTATGGAGACACCTAGAGGGCAGTGGGCTACTTACATGCGAGTTTAACAAATGGCTATCAGAATTGTGCTATAAAATTTGAAATAACAGTTTTAAATTAAATTCGGCTGTAAACATTGTAGAAGTAAAAGAAGACAACAGTATGCACTCTGACAGGTAGGTTTGAGTATTGTTAATGGTAATTAGAGGGTGCCAAGTAATGAGATACTGGAATGGCTGTGTGTATATATGTGTGTGGGTGGGGAGGGGGGGCTGATCCATTGATCTACCTAGGTCTACATTCAACCAAGATTCTCACATGCAATTTTCGAGACATGTTAATATTGTAATCATTTATAAAACATCCTTGGATTATCTTTCTACTTTCAAAGGAAATGAGTATCGATAGTTTCATTGTAATGAAGAAATAATTTCAATGCATTTTTATAGCAATAACCCACGCCTGGGTGTGGGTAATGCTAAATTTACCCACGGTTGGCGTGGTTTGGTCCCTCGGGCGACCAAACAAAGCCAACCGTGGGTAAATTTAGCATTACCCACACCCAGAAGTGGTTATTGCTATTATATGACATTATTTAAGAAAAGAAACTATTACTTTTCTTAAATAATGGCATAGTATAATGCCTGTTTACTGCCCTTCCACAGATGTCTGGCATCCGGCAGTTCTGATGTACTGCACGCGCAGTACATCAGAGTTGTGAGCAACGGAGAAAGCAAGATCTCCGTTGCTTTTTTAGCTATGTTAAATGAGTTTAACATATGAGACAGTTTAAAATAAGCAACGGACATCTCCGCTGCTTATTTTAAAACTGTCTCGCTATGTTAAACTCATTTAACATAGCGAACTAAAAAAGCAACGGAGATCTTACTTTCTCCATTGCTTTAAACACTGTCTCGCTATGTTAAATGGGTTTAACATATGAGACAGCTTTAAAATAAGCAACGGAGATCTCGTTGCTTATTTTAAAACTGTCTCGCTATGTTAAACCCATTTAACATAGCGAGACAGTGTTAAATCGAAGTTATACTAATGGAAAAAGTCCGGGACGGACCTTTTTCCATTAGTATAACTCGATTTACAACGGGCACGCTGGCCAATCAGCGTGCACGTTTTGGGGGGGGTCATGGTATAATATGCAATAATATATAGACAAAGATATAAGAATAAATTACCACTTTTATATAAAAGTACTTATTCTTTTTTTCCAAAATCACTAAAACACAGTACATTTTTATGTTTTTGCTTTTATATTTGTTAGTCTGAAGATAAATAACTAGGGACACTGATTTATTGCTCAAAAAACAATGGAATTCTGTTTTCATGAGGCGAAATCTGAGAATTATAACCACAGTTTTTAAGTGTAAGTTTTGGTCATTATTATAATTTTAATACATCTATACCTATGCGAAATTAAAACAGATTCTATATATACAGCAGCTAATAAAGCAATCTAACGATAGTATAAGTAGTAAATATGAGATGAAATATAGGCTTTGGTGAATGAGTGACCTAGACTGAATTCCCAAATTCAGTGAAATCCTTACTCAGACTGTCCAGGTTTGTAAATTTCAGGACAATTTCCAGGAAAAATCAGTACCCCTGCTGACAGTAGCACTTTTATTCTATACCAACTGCAGATGTTGTGGTTTGTCAATTTCTAAGGGCTATTCTTAACTGAATTTGATGGTGATCTTATCTATGAATGTCCATATCATTGTATGGAAGCAGTTAAATTTGCTGATTGATGCTTTTTCCTAACAATGTTCTGTGTTTTTTTTTTCTTGAAAGCTTCTTTATTGAGTGCTAAGTTCATTGCATATTGGAATAATGAAGGCTGAGTTTGTGTATGAAATTTGCTTTGCTTTACAGTAAGTGGGTGTGAATGTTATATCCAAAAGTTTTTGTATCTGAGTTGGGAGAGAGAGAGAGTGTGTGTGTGTGTGTGTGTGTGTGTGTGTGTGTGTGTGTGTGTGTGTGTGTGTGTGTGTGTGTGTGTGTGTGTGCGTGTGTGTGTGTGTGTGTGTGTGTGTGTGTGTCTGTGTGTCTGTGTGTAATGTTTGCAGGTTAAGGTTATAGCAGGGCGTAGGTAAGGGAATAGCTTTAGTGTTGTAATTGTGTTAGTTGTGTCTGAGTGACTACTTTATCCATGCTGTTACAGAAAGGTTTTTGCATAAGGTAATGAGTAGAGTTAAGGTTAGGGGCAGGGTTAGCACAGGAGCCGGCGAATATCAGTAATTTGGTGTAGGAGAGAAGTTACACATCAGGTGTTCATGCATAGAGGACTGCCAGCACATGTGTACATGTGTACATTGTATACCTGCATATTTCCACTTGCTGGCAGCATGTGCAGTACTGGGCCTAGTATGTTTCAAGGGGAATCAGAATCACTCTGTTATATCTTGTATTGTGAATTCACAGGCCAGGCCAGACAAGTGCTGTGTTGACACCTGCTGAGACTCTGGGTGAACATCAAGCTGAGGTTTGTACCCACACAGAACCTGACTATGAGGCCAAGACACACACTGAATCCCAGTCCCAAGACACATTGGTATAGTCTGTCTCCCTCTTAGGTGGTCCTACACCCATTGCCCAGAATAATAGCATGGTTCAACTCACATCTGAGCTAAGGTATGCACAGCATGGGGGCAAGCTATCCCTATCAAGGAATCGGCCCCCCTTTATCTGAGAGCACCACCACAGTTTCTTCTGAGGCTGCAGCACTAAATGTGAGCACTACATTCAACATGTATACCCAACATATAGCAGCCTACCAGTGGTTTCTGTTGCTGTTTGGTGTCCCATCCTGTCTCTGACATGCAATCTGTACTGGGATCAGTCCGCAAATATATAGGGCTATAATGTAGTCAAAGTCTGCAGCTACCCATGCTGACATGTAGATGATAAGTGTGCTGCATGACTTCTACCAGTATGTCACCTAGCAGTGACAGTACCTCCTGCAGTACTACCGCTGAATAAAATTATCTTTCAGTTGTTCCATTTTCATCCTCTGTACATAATCTCGACACCCTGCCTAACTGACCCTTGATGATGTTATTAAAAGTATATCGGGGGTGTATACTATCCCTTGCTAACAAACTATTTTTCCAACAATCTTTCCTGTGGAGTGTGGTTTTAAAACCCCTTGCATCCTGCTGCAATCTAATATCCAAGAAATCTACCTCTGTTGTTGAAAAATTCATAGAAAATTTCAGGAAGATTGTGGTGGATCCTAAGTAGCTGACAAAACTATTAAGTTCTGCCTCACCCCCCCCCCCCCACAACAAAAAGATATCATCCACAAAACACTTATATAGATGTATCTTATCCCTCCATTTATTGGTCTATCCTAGAACAAATTGCCTTTCACAAAAAACAAGAACCGTGTTGGCATAAGTGTTCGCACAGGGGGTGCCCATGGCTACCCCCTGTGTCTGTCTATAATAATTCCCTCCACAAAGAAAAACATTGTACTCCAGGACCATCCTTAGTAACTCTCTTATATTATAATTTCAACTTATCCTCCCCCAATAGTCTCATTTCCTTCAACAAGCGTGTTACCGCTTCCATGCCGTAGTTGTTACTGATCACTGTAAACAGACTTTGTACATCTAAAGTTACCATGATATATTGCTGTGTATCCTTTGCTTCTATAGTTTCTCTTAATGAAGTTAAGAAGTGCCCAGAATCTCTGAGCACCTCTGTAAAACTCATAACAAGGGGTCTCAGTAAACACTCCAGCCATATTGAAATATTCTCTGTTAACCATCCCCTCCCAGAGACTATAGGTCTCATGGGAGGGTTGGTCAAGTCCTTGTGTATTTTCGGCAGGGCCTTAAAAAATCGGTGTAACCGGATGTTCTATCCACAAAAACTCAAACAAGTTTTTGTCCATCAGACCTTCAGCTAGTAAATGTTTCAATTGATTCCTTACCTCTGAGATTATTCTATTCAGTACTATCGGAGAGATAAGGGTATACATGGAGGAATCTGATAGCAGACTTACTAGTTTTTCTTGATAGAAACCCTTATGCAGAATAACCACTGCCCCCCCTTTGTCTGCATCTTTAATAATTATCTCATTATTATTCTGTAAGCCCTTAAGTGCTTGTCGTTATTTGTAAGATTATAAAAATTCCTATTGCACCCTTCAGATAAATAATTTAAAACATCCTGCTCACAAACCTTAATAAATGTACTAACTGTAACAGGAACAAAAGTGCTGGGTTGTCTCAAAGTTGGCCCTAGCAGATGAATTACCATCAAACATACTTTGTAACATCAAATTCCTAAATAACATAAGGTCCAAAATTATAGCATTAAAACTGCTTGCTGTGCTCAGAACAAAGTTTAACCCCTTGTTGAGTACGTATAGCTCATCCACAGATAATACATAATTAGACAAATTAAAAACAATGTCATTATCAACTGTCATTCTGATGTCCTCCTCTTTTTGAATTCTCTCTGCTCGTTCAATTGACATGTCCAGTCCCCTTTCTTCTTGACTGGAGCTGGTAGGGTAGTGAAAAAACAGCTATAGTATGTGAGCATAGACATGATGAGAGTGGTCATCTTAGTAAGAAAACCAATAAGTGGTCTTAGTGCAGGAGCAGGCACCTCAAAAAGCTTAAGTTTTAGTTGGAGAATTTATTTTATGACCTAATTGAAATATATGAGATATATCACTTAACATTACTATCTCACAGCAAATTGGGTCTCAGTTTTGTTTTCTGGCTGTGATTCTTTCTATGTGGAGTTTGTACAACCCAACAACCACCTGATGGAGTACAGCTGATTGGATGGCCACAGTGGAACTCTCCCTTGGACAAGTACAAAGATTTTCTCCAGTGAACCTCTGACTGGCACAAAGCACATTGTTCATAGGTTCATAGGTTCATAGATTAGTACTAGGCTAACTACCCTTGTGGGCCATTTCAAGCCTAGCCAATTACCCCATGTGAGAATCAAACCCTGCACCTTGTGTTTACAAGGTAAATACCTTAACCATTACGCCATCTTCCCACCCATTTAATATCTATCCTTCAACAGTAAAGCAAGAGAAGGCAAAGCAGGTGTGGGAAGTCACTGTAAAGACCAAGTTCATGGAGTATACCCAGGAAAATTCACATGGAAAGTTCACTACCAAGTCACAAGATTTTGGACTCCACCCAGAAAATTCATTCACAAAATTAACATGGCAGTGACCAACCACATGACAGGTTCCGCTATCAAGTCACAGGTGGAAACACCAATCTGAAAGTCCAGATTCTTGGATTATTCATCCACAAAATTAACCAGGCAGTAGCTAACCACATGGCAGATTTCACTACCAAGTCACAGATGGAAATAGCAGTCTGAATGTCCATGTTCAAAGTATGTCCAATCTGATGAGTGGCAGAAGTAATTTCATGAACAAACCTATATTCTCTCACAATGCAAAAGAATTATGTTACATGAACCACAGACTGTTTGCTAATCTCAGTGTTGAAGTTGCTCAGTACTAACCAGTTTGAGCTACTCAGCACAACTCTTGAGAAAGTCCATGAATTCCTGAAAAAGTATCCTCAGAATACTGAGTGGACAGTTGATGAGGCAGTACGTACAGTTTGTAATTGTGGCACTCATATGTGTTAGGTCACGTCAGCAAAAACCTTGGACATTTTTAGAAATGAGCAGTAGTACATCAGCCCCCACCCCCTTTCCAGTCTTGATTGACCAATTGTGATGGAAAAAGGAGAAACTGGGTGTGCTATAAGCCCCTAGAGTGAGACCAAAGTTGTTTTCTAATCAGATCTTTGTTATGAATGACAGATCACAAATCCACAACAGGTTCATAGATTCATAGTTGCAGGCCATTTTAAGGCTTGTCCATTTCCCTTTTGGTGCTTGAATTAATCAATCTCATTTTGTTATAGATTGGCCTTACCCATCCCATGATCAATATTATATATTACCCGTAATGAGAATAACTGGGATCATACGCTAGATAATTTGAGATCATGCATAAATAAAGCATTAAGGAGCTGCAGTTTTCCATTAGTAGTACAGGGGACAGTCCTGGGGTAGATTTTCTGTTTCCCATCCATATATCTAAGTTATGCTTGAAAATGGACAGGGATGAACTTTATTTTATAGCAGTGGTATTCTCTACGAAATATATCTATTCCTCCACACCATTCTGTTGATGTTGCAGAAGAGGTTTAGACACTTAGACCAAGTATTTCTGATGCCATTTGACTTGCTGATGTGCAGTAATTCTATAAGTAATGAGTTGGAGGATGTCTTGTGTGCCAGACACAGGTCAACTCTTAGCAATCTGTAGGATACCAAGTATGGTGACAAGACTTTGAGTTGGTCCATGTAGCACATGTTGTTTAGGCCTTGCATCCTTTTAGTAAGGTATCTCTGCAGGTGTTCCATTTGTTGCATGTGTCTAGACAGGTAAATGCCAAAGGGGGCATTATATTCAATGAGTGGCATAACAAGGGCTGAGTAAAGGGGGACAATGGCATTCCCTAGATCTAGGCACAATCCCTTAACTTATAAGCTGTGAAAAATAGAAGTACTTTCTTACAATAGACACATGTTGGTCAAATATTAGATCACTGTCCAGATATGTTCCCAGATCTTGGAAAACTGGGTTAACTCTTAGAGGCATATTGTCAATGTGGTATTTCCCTGGGATGGATGCCTTCCAAAAGGATACAATAATGCATTTTGTAGCATTTAGTTTCAGACTATGATTTTGACACCAGATATTTATTATTTATTTTTTATTTTATTTGCAGTTGGTTTACCAGGATAGTCCATTGGGCCAAAAGAACCCGTTTTCAATGGAGTCCTGGAGAGAAAGCTCCAAAACAAGTAGCAAGGTTACAATAAGGTATTTGGTTACAATTATTCAGTTACTATGTACTAGTAAAAAAAATGAAGGAAACTTAGAAATACAGCAGGCTAGTGAACAAATATATACAGATATTACAATCTTGTAAAGCTGAAAATAAAAAGTTTACAATATAGAAAACTGAGAAGCTTTTACAACTTAGGGTAGGTTACACTTGAGGTATCTTTCATGCATTCAGGATGAATAGTTTAATACAGGTAAGAGAAAGAACAATGAGCTTATAGAATTTTATCAGTCTAGAAACTGCGAAGCTTTGTCATCTTAGGGTATGTTACAGTTAAGAGGTACCTTTCAAGTATTCAGAATAAATATCTTAATACAAGCAAGAGCAAGGTCTATGAGTTTAGGAGAGTAAGTGGGAATTCCCATTATGAATAGGGGAGGAGAAGTGGAAATTCCCAGTATGAATAGGGGAGGAGATTATGTGGGGTGGGAGCAGGAGCATTCCCACTGGGATATTAGGTGTGAGTGAAGGGATTTTTTTGAATGAGAAGTGATTTGAGATAGTACGAATGGATGGGGGTAAGGAGTTCCAGAGTCGAGCAAGACTGTAGGATAAGAGATTTTTTCCAGGGGGACGAATTGGTTTATACAATTCAATTAGGTTTTGGTTGTTAGATCTTAGTATTCTATCAGGCAGGTGCATTTTAAAGGTAGCGGAAAGGGAGGGGCAGAGGGAAGGATTGAAGATGATTATTTCAGATAAACCATCCTGCAGGATGGCTAAGTTATTTGGGGATTCAGTTTCTACTCCTGGTTTGCAGTCATCTTCAAGTCTAGTCAGCCAGAGCCCTTTGGTGTTGGCTTTTACTTCAGAAAAGTAGATGCCAAACAGCTGGTGGGACTCCACTGATGACTGGTCTCCTTGTAGAGGTAACTTCCGCTATTTTTATACCTGCGCGCCACTTGGTGAGCCACTTGGTAGTCCAGTGGGTGACATAGGGGTTTATTCTCAGTTTATTTAGTTGATCTACTATGCCTGAGTGGAGAATTATGTAATAAGCTTTGGCCAGGTTGAGGTATATAGTGTGTAAAGTTTTGCCTTCATCCATTGCTTTGTTGACCTTTTCCAAAAAAATAATTCACCTGGTTGAGTAAGCATGACCTGCTCTTGACGAATCCAGACTGAGATGGGTCTAGTGTTTCAAGGTCCCCTATGTGTTAACCGATTAATTCCATGATAAATCTTTCCATGGGTTTGCATATGAGGCTGGCAAGACTTAGAAATCTGTAATTGCCTGGGTCTCTGGAAGATCCTCCGTTATGCAGGGGGATGACTGTAGCTGTTCTCTATGTACTTGGTGCAAAACTTGTATGGAGGCTGAGAATGAATAGTGTTGTTAGGGACGTGGTTAAATCATGCTTCTTGTTATTTAAGATGCATTCAGGGATATTGTCAGGACCCATCAATGCAGTATTTTAGCTTTTAATAGGTCTTGGTTGTATGTGATAGCTGAAGGTAAGCCAATTTCTGATATATCTTGAACAAAAGATGCTCTTGAAAGAAAGATGGCGGGGAAGGAGGGATAAAGTTAGAGCTAAATTTATCGGCCAGTAGTTTATCTATATCTTCAGCCACAGCTAACATCTTTCTAAATCAGCTCAGCACGTTGCTGTATTCTGCTATTGGGATTATGACCATAACTAAAAAATGCCTTATCATTGTCTTTGGCTTATGTAGCTATTTTAGACTCAAACTTTGCTTTGGTGGATTTTATTAAGTTCCTGAGTTGTTTGTTTATTTCAGTAACAGGCTCTAACATTCTGGGAATTACTCTTCTTACTTTTGGTCAATTTTTTTTCTTTTATTATAAAGCTTGTTGATGTTATTTTTCCACCATGTGGATTTGTTTATGGGATTTGCCCTGCATTTGTTTCTACAGAGTACAGCTGCACATATGCAACTATTTACATGTTGGTATAGTGTGGTGGTGTACATTCCTAAGTATTCATCTCCACCTTCAACAATCTCATACAAAAATCCACAAAAGTTCTGGTCAGGCATCAACAAACTTCTCCGACCAGGACATTCCAAAACTCCAGCCCCAACTTCAATTCCTCATGACAATCCTTTGCAAACAGCTGCTGTCTTCAATAATTACTTCACTGAAATTATTCAAAATCTTGCAAAGACACTCCCTCCCAGTCCTTCCAACCCTTTACAAAACATAAACAGTCCAGTGCCCTCCTTCCACATACAACCTGTACCAACATCCTTTATCTGCAAACTCCTTGAAAAACGTAAGCCTTGTACCCTTTCTGCTGACCGCCTGCCAGCTGAATATCTTCAGATAGCTTCCAAAGTCATAGCTTATCCCATATCCATCCTTATAAACCGTACCATCACAGAAGGTAGCATCCCATCCATATGGAAAGTCTCCCACATTATCCCTTTACATAAAGGAGGCAAATCCACTGAGATCTCCAATTTCCATCCAATTGCATTACTCTCCCCACTTGCCAAAATAATGGAAAAATGTATTCACCATCAACTACTTCAACACCTGCTCGACAACAATTTACTTGCCAACTGCCAGCACGGCTTTAGGCCCTTTCACATTACAACCACTGCCCTGCTAACTTTTGCTGACTGTATAAACAGAAATCGAAATAATAATTCTCTGTCTTCCGCATTATTTATTGACCTATCAAAAGCCTTTGATATGGTTAACCACGACTTACTAATCAGTGTACTAAAAGCACAATCTCTTGACCCTCAAGCAATACTTTGGTTTACATCCTAATAGGTTAGTACTAAGCTAACTGCCCTTGTGAGCCATTTTAAGCCTAGCCAAGTATCCCTTGTGAGACTCAAACCCTGCACCTTGTGTTGTGTGTAACAACTTAACACCTAGGCCACCCTCCCAACCCAATCCTATCTAAAAAACAGACATCAAGCAGTGCTCTGGGATAATAACCTATCCACACCCCTTCCCATAAACATTGGAGTCCCACAAGGCTCTGTTTTAGGCCCTCTTTTATTTTCCATTTTTATTAATGACCTCAATACTGTTTTTCCTCAAGCCACTTGTACTCAGTATGCCGATGACTCTACTCTAATATGTTCTTCTAATTCATCAATCTCTCTTCAAACCCTTACCCAAACAGTATTTAACACTGTTGAAAATTGGTTTTCTGACCATTGCCTCCTCCTTAACCCCAAAAAAACAAAATTGTTACTTTTTGCTCCCATCCAAAAGTCTCCATCTATCCACTTCACAATTACCTCTAACAACGGTACCACTATTTCCCGATACTACTACACGTCTCCTGGGCATTACTATAGATAATAACCTCAGCTATGATGATCATATCAACAATACTATACTGATGGTCAATAAAAAACTTGGCTCCTTGTATAGAATAAAACCTTACCTCACACCTCTAGCTAGAACCACCATCGCCCAGACCCACCTCACTTCTACCCCATTCTATGCTTCTGCTATTTATACCAATATATCAAAATCTAATCTAAGTAAGCTCGAAACTAGCTATAACAATATAGCAAGATTTTCCACTGGCACCCCTTTTAGCACCCACCACTGCCACAACCTTAAACAACTCGGGTGGTCTGAACTACAAAACCAGCTGGTGTATAATCAACTAGTGATCAGACAAAAAATCCTTCATCACCCAAATAATACTCCAATCCTCTCTAACCTAGTCACCCCATATAAAAATCTTGCGACACTTCGTTCAGCTAATAAGTTACTAATCGCCAATATCAAATCTAATAATAAAGCTGGAGACTCCCTTTTTACCAACGTTGCGGGAAAAAATGGAACAAGCATCCTATGTCACTCACATCTCTCTCATCTACATCTCTCTACAAAAAACACCTCAAAGAACTTATGAAAAATCATTGGCTCTGTCCCTGCACCAAACCTAACTGAACCTCACTTTTCCTATTACTAACTCTTCTTGCCATATGCCCTCCTTATGGGCATTGTCCCCTCTCTAACTTTAATCCTAGAAGCTAACTTTATTCCAGCCCTCATGTGTACCATTTGTTCTCTACCCTCAACTCGTGTTCTCCTACTTTGACTTACAAATGGCAACATTAGAACCTCAAGTGTACCTGTACCTCCTTATATCTAAAACCCATGCAAAGACTCTAAACTACTTTTCCTCTTCTTGGACGAACTTTTTATTTAATTATAACCCATGCACTATTAAATTCTCTTATATAGTAGAAATTTAGTAACTTTTAAGTATTACATATAGTAATTTTGCTATATTTGGAGCTTATCTCCACATAAAGCTATTAGTGTAAGTAGTGAATTCTTATTTTGTAATTTCTATTTTTGTAATTTGTATTTTCTAATTTGTATTTTGTAATTGTATTATGTTTGGAGCTTATCTCCCTGGGCCTCTACTGAAAATGGACATGTATCCAGCTAGACTAGCCCAGTCAACAAATGTAAAATAAAAATAAAAAAAATAAAAATTCAGTAGAGTTAACTGGGTTTGATGGGGATTTGAAGCCTGCCAGTGTATCGCTTAGAAGTAGGTAGTTTGTATTAAAGAAAGTACCTTGGGTGGAAAGGATCTTTGGTTTCAGTTTTACTTTGAAGGAGACTGCTTTATGGTCAGACCTAACAAGTAATGAAGGTATACAAGGGATGCTGCAGGATGCTTCCATATTAGTAAGGACAAGATCCAAGATGTTATCCCACTCCTGGTACTCTGACTAATTGTTCCAGGGCATTTGTTTTGATAAAGTCCAGGAATCTCTGTACTTATGCATTAGTGGTGGTGCAGGTATCCCAGTCTATAGTGGGATAGTTTAGATCACCTAGGAAAATGGTACTGGGTTTAATACTGAGTGATTCTACTTCCTGTCAATAGGCATTGTGGTTTTCGTTTATCATAGAGGGACCTCTGTAGCTAGCTAATATGTGGTATGACAGATTAGATGTAATCCCGGGCTTCGTAGGAATTGTCCCAATGTTGGAGTGCAGCACATAGGGACTTAAGAAGACAGGCTTCCTCTGCATGTTTTGGATAGACATCAGGATCCATGTTTACATCTTGTAGCACAGCCAGAAGCTGAGAGCCTTAATGAGTCTCCTTATGGTGATTCTTGAAAGTCAGAAACATTGACCAATAACCCCAGTCAAGACTACCCTCACTCACTGCAGATGGAGGCAGCAACTATCCCTGTACTTTTTTCAGAGTATGAAACTTTCTTCAGGTGAAAAATATCTGTTTAAATATTAAAATAAAATAAAAACAGCCAAAAATATGGATGCAAGGATCAAACTAATGTAATAAAATGAAAAATAAAATTTGTAATAAAGCATATGCTTTACAATTTACTTGTTCTTCATCAGATCCGTAACAACTGCAGTTATGCAGCATTTCTATAGCCACGGATTGTTTGAATTTTTGAACTAAAACCAATTTTAATTTCTTAAAAACACAGTTCTTAAAAGTAAGTAATTGCATGTAATACACCTAGTCTGAGATATAAACAGTACAGACGGTCATGCAAATATATTTAAATGCTGAAGTTATTTTTGTGTAACTTCAAATCAGGCTTTATTTTAATTTTGCCATTTTTACCATACTATTACACGAACATAATCCTAACTGCCATTTATTTTCTTAGATTAATAAAATATCCTGTTGTTACTAACCCAGCCTTTATTAGTAACAAATTGTAATACCTGAAATTTAAACTTTCTGTTATCCTCACATTCTAAAACATTCTGATCGCCATTTGTGTGGAGAACTCCCAATGTCTGCGTAGATTTTCTCTGGAGACAGCAGTTTCCTTCCATCTCCCAAAAATGTATTGCTTGACTGACTGCATTAAATTGTCCATATATTAATGAGTTGCTTTTACCTTTGCCCTTGTGGCCTAGATCATGTTTGAAAAGGGTTTATGGGATAACCCACTTACTTAGTTTACAGATGTTAAAAAAAAAAAATAAAACATGCTTAGCCAGTGTAATGTTAACATTTAATTTTCATACTTATCCTGTGTTATCTGGGTTAGTCTCATAAGGCTTGTAGACTCTTTTCAGGTTAGACCCAAGCCAGTGTAATGTTAACATTTAATTTTCATACTTATCCTGTGTTATCTGGGTTAGTCTCATAAGGCTTGTAGACTCTTTTCAGGTTAGACCCAAGATGGTATTTATACTACTGTTATGGGAAATTTGGTGAGGGCATCTGGGAACTTCCCCAACTCTTTTCAGTAGGTGTCATGGGATCTTTCACACTCACACAAGCTGCCTCCAACACAGGCAGATGGGACTTCCATTTAATATCTCATCTGGAGGAAGACACAGTCAGGAGTACAGCACTTCCCTTATGTTGCACTGCAGTGTCAGCAGTCAATCTGCCTGGTGTGGGAATATAACCCACAGCCTTCTACACCACATGTGAGTGTGCTACATGTTATGCCACTGACACTGATTTTATCTATGTCAGTTTTATGCTCACTGAGCAGCGTTATCTTCTTAATCAACCTTAGCCTACAAAATGTATAGGTTCCTCTTGTAGTCTGGCACTGTCAGCACAGTCCTGTCAAATTAACCCATTCCCTTCCTTAATAAAATGTACAGCAAGAGCATGCTATCATACACGGGCAATTTCCCAGCATCTCTCTAGCCAGCCTGATAGACATGGGCATTCTGAGGCAATGCAGCAATTGTCTCATATATACTGACAACCACTTACTCCTAAAACAAATACTTCATGTGAGAGATGTAGTTACACTATGAAATTGGAGACCAGACTCTCACATAAGGACAAAGTGAATGGCAAACAGGTTGACAGCGCACACACACTTCCCACACTAAATAAGAACATGACACATAAACCCACATATCAGGAGATACTCATATATGAGGAGTTACTTACCAAAAGATCAGAGGCCTCCCAAACATAACAGTGCAAACAAACAACCACAACATATAATAACACACACACACACACACACACACACACACACACACACACACACACACACACACACACACACCAGTGTCTCAGTAAATAAACCCATAAGGCGTAACACCACAAAACCTAATATACTGGTCAAAGGTGACTCCATTGTAAGACACACGGATGTTCTCCTCACCAGGCTGGATAAGGAGCCCATTACAGTTAGCTGCCTTTCAGGTGCCAGGATCCATCAAGTCAGTCAAGCACTCAAGTCACTCAACCCCATGTCTCTTCTTGTCATCTCCAAAAATATACCTGCCACCATTCATCAGTCTAATATCTCAAGAGAGCAGGACATCTTGGCACTCTCCAAGGCTAAAAACATGGCATCAATGGGATCAGACAACATCTAAGGTTGCCTTTTAAATAACTTAAAACATTACCTAGCAGACCCAGTCAGATCCCTGTTTAACCACACCATGCAAACTGGCTATGTTCTGGTGGAGAGAAGGACAGTAATAGTAATCCCTCTGCACAAAGGGGGACCATCAATCCATCCTTGGAATTATAGGCCCATAAGCTTGACTAGCCTCATCTGAAAGGACATGGCAAGCATCATTATGAACCTTACTAATAAGGACATAGGTAATCTCCAAACTCTGGACTCAACCCAGTTCGGATTCATTAAAGTAGGTCATGCTTGTTAAACATGGTTGACTTCTGCAAGAAAGTCACCAAGGCCCTGGACAAGGGAAAGACAGTGCATACTGCATGTGTTGACCTAGCCAAGGCATTTGACACAATCCCCCACTCAGGTATTATAGAGAAATTCTCCCAGGTGGGAATTAACCCCTACATTACCCGATGGGTAGGCAACTGGCTCACCAACAGGACACATACTGTCAAAGGGGGGTCTTCACCTCTAGTAAAAGACCAGTCATCAGTGCCATACGACAGGGTTCTCTGCTGGGCCCATTACTGTTGGGAATTTGTTTCTCAGAAGTCCAGGCAAACATTCACGGCCTGTGGTTGACCAAGTTTGCTGACAATTACAAATTGAGAGCAATCACTGAGCCCCCAAATGATGTTAATATACTGCAGACAGGGTTAACACAGATTAATGATTGGTGCCAAAGCCACATATTAAGGCTAAATGCAAAAAAATGCATTATTATTCCCTTTGGAATAGCTGATATTCCTGCTAATTACATTATAGACAGCACCCCCCATAACTGTAGACCCAATGGAATGTGATCTGGGTACTCAGGTTGATAACAACCTGAACTTTGACCACCATGTATCCACAGTAGTAAGGAACTCCTTCTATGTGACACATTATAAGTAAAGGCATCACATCTAGATCTAAGGATGTTATAATTCCATTATAGTCAGCCCTCGTCAGACCAATAATTGAGTACAGTGCTCCCTTTTGCATATACCTTACTAGACACCTGCAACAATTGGAGAGACCACAGAAGTTTCTCAGCAAGAAATTACAGGGTACACAAAACAAGTCTTACTTGGAAAGACTAAAAGCACTGTCACTGTATTCTGTCTCCCACAGGTTGCTAAGGGGTGACCTGTGCCTGGCTTACAGGGCAGTCTCTGACTTGGCCCTGATGGAGCTGTTACACATTCTAAATCAAACTGCATGAGGGTCACTTGCTCCAAGGATCTTAACCTAGCCTCTGACATGAACAGGTCATGCTGGAGAGATAGACACATCTCTCAGAGATTGCCACTTCTCTGGAAAAAAGCTTCCAATTCACATGAAACAGAGCCCTTCCCTGTTCCTCTTCAAAAACAACCTAGATCAATGGATAGGTGACCACATATTCACTACTGAGGAAATCATTGTTAACTACCGTAGACCCTTACCTCTCTGAACTTCACTCATATAACCACTGACAATTGGGGCAACTAGGGATAAATAATGTAAAACCGTTTATATATATATACTTCTAAATTTCGAAGTTTCAAAACTTTGAATTTCTTATGGCCAAGACCTTAACATTGAAGTTTTGAAACTTTGAACCTTTTAAATGGAGATCGCTGTACAGCACAGAATGTATATTTACCATTTTCCTCGCTGTAGTGTGATCTTGGAGTTGGTATATTTAATTAACAGGAGGGCTTGCCCCCAAAACTGTAAAAAAAAAAAAAAAAAAAGATTTATTTTTTTGTTTATATTTTGAAGTCTCAAAACTTCAGTCTTATGGTCTCAACCATAAGAAATTCAAAGTTTTGAAACTCTGAATTTTAGAAGTAGACCCATGTATATATTTTATATATGTATATGTATGCAACCCATTGAGTGTCCCAATCTACTTAACAATTAAAAACATTTTCTGGCTGTCATAGGATGAGAAAAATATATTATTTGTAACATTGTCGTTCAAACGGCAGCCTGAACATTTATTTATACCATTCACAGATCTTTCCTTATAGGTTTTGAGACTTACAAGTTAAATTTTCTTTGATATTACATGCACATTTAAGCAACTGTTTTGATATTTAAGAGAATATCCTAATTTACCGTAATAGCAAGATTATGACTGATGGCAGTATACTTAGTAATCGGGTGTACCTCTCGTTTCCTGTGCCAGTTTCTTAAAGTGATGCAATTTCTCAGTTATCAGATATGGCTTTTTTTTTCCCTTTTCCATGTCTTCATAATTGGATACTTTATAGCGATCTTTGTTTTCCTGTCTTCCAAGAGCATGCTACAAATGGAATTAGTAGTACAGTGTAAGTGACATTTAAAGCCCAGGGATAATAGTATTTCCTTCATTTTCAGCCTTCCATCAACTCAGGTCTCCTGAAGAGGTGCTATTTGAATTGAATGGATTTATTCCCAGCAGTAACTCACTACAAAGAGACTTAAAATTCTTATCCATCAGGCACATATTCATCATAGCAGTTGATCAGTGAGGAAGTCCTCTAGAATGGGCACTTATTACTCTCTGCCATCCCTTTGTGGTTGTCAGACTCTCAATCCAGAATTTGCAGATATAGTGTCCTTTAATGCAGTCAGTAGTATAGTTTTATATTTAATGTTATAGCCTTGTTTTCTTTTTTTTTTATTTTGTTTTGCATCCTGCGTTTTTTGGTGATTTAGTTTTTTTGGGGGAGGGGAGTCGAACTACAGAGTGCATGGACTGGTTTCATCCTCCTATTCTGGTGCATGACATCATAATGTGCATTGCTAAGTGGCACATGTACCCATCAGCACTGGAAATAGATACAATTCAAGATAATTTCAGGAAAGGAAATTCCAACAGTAAGCCAACACAGAGGGCCTTCTTACAGATAAGCTGATGTGACAAGTAAATACCTGTTATTTTCATGTCCTTAACACTCTGCAGACATGTGCTCAATTTTCCATTGATCTGTTGCATTAAAGCTGATCTTCCCCCACTTTAGAATGATATGCAGGGAGTTTACTGGGTGTATATTCATTTTTATCTTCTCTGAAGTCAGTATTATGTTGTGTGCTGTTCCAGTGACATAAAAGCAGAGCATGTGTCTGTGCTGTTGGTGACCTGAGTGTCAGGAGCAGCCATACAAATGAGACAGTTACACCAGATATGAAGGATAACTGTGCTGTTGGGGGGGGGCTTCCTTGGGGCCTGCCTTCTTCTGGTAGTACAAAACAATACTGAGATACAGGAGGAAGGCATTAGTGGGTGTCATGTTGAGACCTCTGGGAATATGTAGAACTGATACCATTGTTTGCTTGATGTCTCTTGGGTGGTAGATGATGTGAAAGGCATCATAACATCAAAATCAAACAGCTGCAGAATGAAGTTTCTAACTTATGAAAGCCCCATCCAAGCCTAAAAGGTAGTTATGACCTCAAGGGTAAGTCACATTGTCAACATGGGACAAGTCCTAAGCAGCTGTGCCTGTTGCAAGGACTCAAAGCTGTGCAACAGTAGCAGTGCAGCTTTGCTTGAAAATCGCCAGTCATTGCATGACAAAACATCTTAGAATTTAAGGCCAAGCTTCTGTAACAGCAACATGTTACATCATCTTTAATACAGCAGGTTTTACAAGTATTTGATTTTCCAGTATGGACCACTAATCACAAACAGCTGGATATGGCAAGGTTCCCCTTTCCAAAAGTAATGAGTCAAATTTACTACCAGAAGACCTTATTATGCACATCTGGAACAGCAGCAAAAATAGTAGGTTAGTGCATCTAGTGAATTAAAATGCAAGCAGACAGATGTGACTCAAGTGCACTTTAAAGTCTCTCATGTGGTTCTGTACTGGAAACATTTTCCAGAAATAGATGCAATTCTGGTAATGGAATGCTTAAATCCATTAGATATATCTCTCATTCCCAAAGGGGTGAGTGTGTAGTAAATCAGACTATGTTGTACCAACTGTCCAGTTCAACTTTGTAGGCAGACATTCATAGCAGGAAGAAAAAAAAACATATTAGCGTAATATCTACACTTAAGCAAATTAAACCAATGCATAATGCTTCCTTAATTGCTCTGATTGCCAATGGCTAAGATGCCAGTTTACTTCCTGTCTGTCATGCTGAGTTTATCTTCACAATGATTCATGGTATTTATGCACTGAATTCTGCATAATGATGTTTGTAGTCATTAACAAGCAAATGAGCTGAGGTACGATATAGTTCTAGTTCATGGCTGGTAATGCCCTTAGTTAGTGTGTGTACAGGTCATCAACATTCAAGGAAACACACAATTACATGTGACAATAGGTGATTAGATAACAAGTTTATCCAAAATGTTATAGCAATAACCCAAGTCTGGGTGTGGGTAATGCTGGATTTACCCACAATTGGTGTGGTTCACCCTTGTGACCATACAAAGCTGGGTGTTGGGTAAATCAAGCATTACCCACACCCAGCAGTGGGTCATTGCTATATTATACAATGGTGTTAGTTTTGTGTTGTGTTTGTGTTGTTGTTATTTAGGTTTCTGTTTATTTTATTTTGTATTCTTCCACCTTTTATAAGAGAAAATAATCCCAGATGTTTAGTTCAAGTTTACTGTTTATTTTCTTTTTCTTTTAATTTAATTAGATATTGGTTGTTAAAATGCATGGGTTGATGTGGTTAAGTGTTTGTTAGGGTTGTCACAGTTTGTGTTAACTATAAAGTGTGTATGCATGCATGTAGTGAAAAAGGGAGTGTGGTTAGTACTGCTGTCTCTGTACTAATGCCTTTTCTAATAGTTGCACACTTAAGTTAAATGTGCACTGTTATTTAATATAAGTTTTGGTATTTAAACTTTCCTTCAAATGCACAGTGTATGTACAGTGCTTAAGCAGGGAAAGTAGTTTAGTATAACTTCACTCAGTTGCAATGGCTGACGTACTCATAACTGTCAACTGTCCAGATTTTTGCAGAATGTCCATATTTTTGCCTCATGTTTTTTGTTTTTTCTTCATAAAATTTGTGTTTTTCTGAGAAGTCAGTGGGTAATATAAGGATTAAAGTCACTAAATAATGGCACACATTTGATTTTCAGACTTCATATTGTTTAGGAAATATGTGCTAACACAGATCCTGTTATTCTAGCATGTTGGTAAGTTTGTAAGAGCAATATGTAAAATGTGTCCATATTTTTGGGTGCTTGACTGTCAGTTATGTAAGCCTTTGTAAAGATTTCTTGTGCTTAGAAGTTGAGAGGCGTGGTAGTGCTTTATTGCTGTTTTATTGTGTTTGTGATTTTATTAAGACTTAATATGTTGCACATGTGAGCAGAAAATTTGAGGCACTCAGTGGTGCTTTAGCTTTAGTGACTGGACATTTTCCTGTTGGTATATGCTGGATTTACAATCGGAACTCTGATCTGATTGGCCAATCAGCACGGTCGTTTTTTCGGAACTTATGATGTTCCATTTTATAATCAGATTTATAACATACCTAATCATAGCATTCATCTCAGTGACCTTGATTTTTAGAGCTACATTAGCCCTCAGTTGCATCTTAATTTGTTTCTCAGACATGTTCATACACATTTACATATGTGCAAGAATCAGTGATTATGCAAATGCATACAGATGTACATACTGTCATGTGCATAGATATCTGTGGAGATAATTTCAGTGTCTGGTGAAAGTATATGGCTAGAGAGCTTTTATATAAGTAAAATGGTACAGACCTTTTTTAAAAGGTTCATTATTTAGAATACATAGCAGCGCCAAACTCTACTCAGCTTGCTTTCATTGTTCAACAACAACAACAAAAAAAGAAATACAGTGCAGAACAGTACATTAAACTCTGTCCGTACCATCACGCTGTAATAAAAGAACATTTGAAAAAAAAAGCCTTTCTCTGCTTTATGTTATACATTTGGATTCAAGTAATGATTCAGCATAACTGCAGTAACTGCATAGTTATTTAATGTAGTCATCATTTAGCTGTAAGTTCAACTGAGTGCAGTTTTTTGGGAGGGAGTCACAGCTGATGCTGCCTTGGATCTAATCTGTCAAAGCAGTAGCTGGATGTCTGCCCGCGATGTTGCTATCTTGAATTTCGGACAGATTTCATGTTACTGCAAGGCCAGACAAGAGAACAGTAGGAAATGCAACAAGTATCAGTATCTGTGCCTCATTGTTAAGGGATAGGGTTGAATTAGCACAGACATCCTGCTCAGGCTGATGGCTTGCCATTTGATCTCACAGGAATACTTCCTACAAGCATGCAGACGGGGTGATGCACGCATCATGACATCATTGCACATCCGTCATTGACACACAAGTAAACAGTAGGCTTGCCAGGCTTGTCAAGTAAACAGAAGGCCTGTCTGGCTTTTTGGGAAATGGCTTTTTCTCACCATTGCTGAAAAGCCTGAACAGGCTATATTTGAAACCTCAGTGCAAGGCTCCTTCTGCACTAGGAATGACTGAATCTGGTGGCAGGCGAGCTGGAATGTGCTCAGCATCAGGTTAGCTACAAGGTTGAATAAAATCTGTGGTAAGAAGACAATGTGCTGACTGTGGGCTTTACAGAGCCCAAAGTGGGGAAAGTTGAATTAAGAGTATCCTCAAAAGAACAGTGTCATGGATCATGTCATAAGTGGCTTACAAAAAGTAATGTTCGTATCACTTGAAAACCACACCCAAGTACTGAAAAAAACATGCTTTGATAATACTATAATAATACTTCTTCTTCTTTTTCTTTCAGCTTTTCCCGGTTAGGGGTCGCCACAGTGGATCACCTATGATAATACTCTGTAGTATTAATATCTTTGTGTTAATGTTAGTGGTTATTATTGCTTTCTGATTAAGTATACACATATCCTTTTGGATGCTGCCTTGCTTGTGGTACTTTTACTTTACAGCTAAGGCTTCTTGTTCCCACGGTGCACTGCTTTGCACCCTAAAATTACATCAAAGAGGTAAACAGTTTTGTGATCCTGTCTATCCCATCATTTGTAGTGGGATTACTGTGATTTCCTGTATTATCTGATTATCTCTGACAAGGATATCTGTTTATCTTTTCTAGAATCATTTCTTGATTTTTTGAGTGGTCATCTTTTAACCAGTAATAAGTACCTGTGAATGTTGAGATTTTTAAGAGGAGCTAGTATACATGCTGTTATCCTAGCTCAGAGTTGTTTTTCTTCTGGCTTATTTTCCAGTTGAGGTGTGAAGAATCATTTGTGTTTGACAGCTCATACTTTGATTTGGCAAAGTGGTAAGTGGGTCCAGACCTATTTGTAAGCCTGATTTACCCCTGCACACTCCGCGGTGGTGCAGCGGTAGCATTGTCGCCTCACAGCAAGATGTTCTCCTGTTCAATTCTCGCTGGAGTGTGGAGTTTGCATGTCCTCCCCGCGGTCGAGTGGCATTCGAAAGATATGCGTGAATGGGCGTGCCTTCGTTGAAGGCTGGGCATTGAGCTGGCACCTCGGCACCATAAAAGCCTACTGCCAATCATTAGCGGACCGGAGTTCCGCTGTGGCGACCCCTAACCAGGAAAAGCCGATAGAAGAAGAATAACAACATTTACCCCTGCACATGATGTACTGATTTTTGGAAGTATATCCTCATTTTTCAGGCTTGATTTACTCCCCTCACAATATTCTGAATCCCACTTGTCACATGTGATTTTTGAAGCTATCTATCCCACAGAAACCACACTACATGACCAACATACTAGTGGCACCGATAATTTAAAGAAAGAGGACACACATCTTACATCTCCTTTTTCAGAAACAAAAATAAATTACCTTGTCCGGTGGAATTTTGCAATAGAGTTCAAGTCCACAGATTTAACACTGTATCATTGATAATTTGCTTATATTTTCCAATTACATTTGTTACTCTGTTTTGTAATCTTGTTTTTCGAAACAGTATCCCATACCCCTGCTGGAAGCAGGAAGAGTTATGGTATTCAGATTTTATGCTCATTAGCTGTTTTGATTTTTAGCTGAATGTACCAGCTTCTCAAGTGCCTTTGTTACCATTTCCAATGTCTGCAGGTTGAGCTGTATGAATGGGTATAATTTCAAGACTTTTTGATAACATTGCAGCTAAATTTAAAGCCATTAATCTTTTTTTTTCAAGTACCTTTATTGAATTAATCACTTGTGACATAGGCAAATTTACATTCATATAAAAGTAATCAAACTATATTAACATAACAAACATTATACTTCACATATATTGCTATATATATCGTATAACCTAAACAATAATACATACTTTATTCAATTCCTGTCTTTCTTAAATAAGAAACATCTTTATTAAACCATTTCCTACTGCATAGGCAATCATACATTTATATAAATGAAAACAAACCACACCGACACAATCATAGTCGCAAGCATTTTACATCACAAACCATACTGACACTCACAGTTGCAGACATTATACATCACTTATAATCTACCTAATCATTTTCAGTCAAACATTACATAGCTCATTTAAACCCTGCATTCTTTTAAACCTCATTCCTCCCCTGTATGTATTGTTCACACAATTTCCATTTTTTCCTCATTCCTCCCCCGTATGTATTGGTTCACACAATTTCCATTTTTTCCAATGTAGTTTGTTCCTACCCTTTTTTAAAGATCTAATTTCCAGTTGTTTTCGCTCTGTTACTATATTCACTACTTACAGTATAGTTGGTTTAGATTTTGATTTCCATTTTCTAGTAATTGCTTTTTTGGCAGCTGCCATTATTAGACACAGCAAGGCATTACCATGTCTAGGCAATTCCAATTCTGTATCATAACTCAGAAAAATCATCTCCCTTGTCAGACCAATCTGTCCACCCAGCATCTCTGATAGTGCATCCCGCAGACAATCCCTAAAGTCGGCCAACTCACCGCATTCCCAGAAAATATGTTCCCAATTACCTCTTTCTTCCCCTTCACACCTGCAACATTTACTGTCTGCCTCAGGAAAAATTCTCTAGAGTCTACGTGGGGTATAAAAAATTCTATGTAAACATTTCCAGGCAAAAATCGTAAATCTTCTAGATTTTGTTGCATATTTGAGAGACATACATATATCCTCCCATTGTTTCTTTGTGAATTGCTTATCCACTCTCTCTTCCCAATCCTTTCTAACCTCTTCTGATTAATTCTTATAGTTATCATGCAATATTTTATATGCTCTACTAATTATTTATTTTTAGTGGCAATTTCTGCTCTAGATTCTACTGAAATATCTATCAGTACTGGTCTTTCATTTAGGACCCTCCTATTTATTTCTCTTTGCCTATACTCTGCTATCAATCCCTGATAGGGAGGCAATCTCTAACCTGCAGTCCAAATAAATTATTGGTGTCTTCCCATTCTATCATCTTTCCCTCTCTAATTATTTGATCCCATTACCTTCATTCCTTTGCAAGTTTTCTCCAGTAAATTCCGGCCCCCTCTTGCCTATTATCTGTATCCCTAATTGCAGTCATCCGTATTGGCAGAATCTCCTTTCTCCATTCCCATGTTGGTTTAGTTCTTAGAATACTGTCTGCTAATTTATGGATATCATATTCTGCATGATTATTGTTATTCTCCTTAAAGGCCTTCATCCAAAATCCCAGTCTCTCCTTGTTTCTTGAGCGTCCCCCATGTTTCATCATCATTACTTTCCACTTTGCATTTTAGTTTTCTGTTTGTATGTATAGGAGCCTTAACTGTATAGCTCTAAAATACTCCTTTAAATTGGGTAATCCCAATCCACCCTGTTCTACTGGAAAAATCAGCTTATCCCATTTGACTTTTGCCGTCTCCTCCTCCCAGATAAAGTCCTCCAGCTCTTTATTAGTTGCTACCTACAACTTTTCCTCTGGTTGATAGAAATATGTCTGACTTATGTGTAAGACTAAAGGGACTAAAAACATTTTAACTGCTTGCATTTTACTATCCATATCCATATAAGAAAACTTCCACTTTATAGGTTTTTGTATTATCTTTTGTTAAGTCTCTTCCCACATAACCTTAGCTGCCACACTAGAATCATTTTTAATCTATACTCCTACATATTTCATTTTATCATGACCCCATAAATATGGGTATTCCTGAACTAGTTCATGTGTGGGTACATAATTTACCACTATTGCCTTTGTTTTAGCTTCATTAATTTTGTATCCAAAAATTATCTGAAACTGTCTCAAAATGTTCCACAACACTGTAATGTCTTTGTCTGGTTTTGTCAGGTACAAACTAATATCATCTGCAAATAAAGCCAGCTTTTCTTGACTACCATACCAATGATATCCTTGAATTTCTGAGTCCCTTGTTTTTCTTTGCCAATGGTTCTTAACATAATGCAAATAATAAAGGGGAAAGAGGGCACCCCTGCTTGGTTCCTCTGCTCAAGCAGAAATTATCAGAGAGGACCCCACGCACTTTAATTTTCACCTCCAATCTCTCATATATTCTCCTAATCAACCTTATACTTTTTTCAGGAAATGCAAATGCTTTCATTATCCTGTTCATAAAGTCCCAGTTTACTCTGTCAAATGCTTTCTCTGCATCAAGACCCACTCACATCAATAGTATTTTCTTACATTCTGCTTCCCTCTGGATCATCAATTTTCTGTTAATGTTGTCAAATGTTTGCCTCCCCTCCACAAAACTACATGGATCCATCTCTATCAATTTTGGCATTACTTTTGCCATTTAGTATTATAGACATGAATACTTTATAATCATGGTTTAGTATTGAAATGGGCATGTATGAAGCTGGATCTGATGGATCCTTACTCTGTTTGGGGATTATAGCAACCACTGCTTTCTTCCAGGACGGTGGTACTTCTCCTCTTAAGATACTGTTTAACAAAATATTCTAGATCTTTATTATTTTTTTCCTGCTAGCTTCCAAACTTCCATAGGAATACCATCTATTCCTGGGAACATTCCTGTAGATTAGTTATGCATGACCATTTTTATCTCCTATCCTAACTGTTAGTAATTGAGCCTCATTTAACTCTAACCTTGGCATATTTAATTATTCTATAAACGTTTCCATGTATATTTTCTTGATTTTCCTATTTGTCTGCTTTACAGAGACTCTCATAGAATTTCCGAAATATTTCTAATACCTCTACAGGGTCTCTTGTTACCTTCTTTGTTATAGGCTCCCTGTTTGCCAACAGCCCTTTCTACTTTCTGTTGCCTGAGTCATTATGCTAAAAGTTTTTGTGCTATAGTGTTATTGTCAAAAAACAGCTGCTTAATTAACATAAAATGTTTTTTAAAATTTAAAATACAAGTAATTTAAGTATTTAATTATTATATTTTTATACATTTTTGTATGTAAATAATAACTTTCTATACAAATATTTAATCAATAATGTATGAATTGTTTGAAACATGAAAACAACTGGTTTATATACAGGGTAAACATGTATTAATGGTGTCATAAAATGTCATTTCCTGTTTAGGAATATAAAAGGAAGTAATCATATAGAAAAAGTATTTTCTGAAGAAGGTCACAGAATAAAAGTGATTGAAAGCGCTAAAATCAAATCGTGTTGCTGAGTGTTGCTGTGGGGATCACTGGTACTTGTCTGCTTTTGTTTTTTGCTTAACAGCAATCCTTCTAAGCTCATGCATATTGTTGAGGTAATCCCTTATTTTCTGCCTAGCATTCTGCAGTTGATCCTCTTCTTGTTCTGTGAGATTCCCCCTGTTCTGCAGTACTTTAACATTTGTCAGTCCCTCTAAGTAATTCTTGTTACTTCTTAACCATAGCTCCCTTTCCTTTATTTCCACCCTGTTTTTAAACTCCACCTTAATTTTATCCCACTCCCCAGCTATATTGTCATAAGAATTTTCTGTCCTCTCTAACAGCTCCTGAATAATCTCCACTGCCCATTCCTTAAATTCCTCTCTTTTCAACAGATAGGTGGAAAAGTGCCAGTGTCTCAGTTTTATTTCATTACCCTGTGTTTTTATTTTAACTATTATTGGCACATGATCTGAAATAGTTATTGGGTGGATATCAAGACCTTCAATTAAATGTACATGTTCCTGTGAAATGATCATTCTGTCTAGCCTAGCCCAGTTTATATATCTTGGGGTATAATATGTAAATTCACTCCAAACTCTTGTTACTGAATACACATCTTCCATGCCAAATACTTTCATATATTTCTTCAAAAATCTAACCTCCTTTATTATATTTTCTCTACTAACCCCCCCAGACACGTCTTCGCTGCTGCAAATCAAATTCCAGTTCCCATCTATAAGTAGTATTCCTTGCTGAAAACTGATTAGTTCTCCCAGAATTTTCTTAAGCACCATTATAGCAGTTTTAGGTGGAATGTAAGTACATGCCAGTGTAATCCTTCTCCCTTGTCAGTAGCCTCTCAGCACTACAAGTCTGCTATTATTATCCTTTTTACCGTCTTCTATCACTATTGGAGTGTCTCTTACAAGTAATATAAGTACTCATATTTTCCTTTGTTCCAGGTATTCCACTGAATAACCATCTTGAAAACCTTTCTTTATCAAATTCACATGTTCGGTTCTTTCTAAGTGTGTCTCCTGTAACATAGCTATTTGCACTCTACATTTTTAATATAGTTCACTACTCTTTCTTGTTTTTATTTATCTATGAGGCCATTTACATTTAATGACATTAAAGAAAGAATCATTGTATTAAAAAGTTATTATTCCCACATTTTATGTATAACACCTTTTTTATTAAATGTCTGATTCCAGTGTTTGTGTTACATGATTACACTGTTTTTCAAGTTGAACTTTTATATAGTTGTTTCTTATCATATACATTTGAGCCTACGTCACATCTTACAAATCTTTTTGTTTTATTTAATGCCCTCAAACAAAGCCGATACCCCTCTAAAACCTATTAATTCAGTACTAACATACAAAACTATGTACATTTTCACATTTTGAAGTTTTGCCCTCCTAATAGGAACAAATGTCCCAAACTGACAGCCACACTCACAGACTTGAGTTAACCCAACAAAAAGGCTATCCATGCTAAGATGTATGGTGCAGCCTGTGCTTCTTCTAAGTGCTAACTGATTTTGTCTTATATTTGTATCTCTCTCATCTAGGACAACCCCTGAATGCTTTCCAGAGAACATTATCTCCTAGCTAGTTTTTCCTTTTTTTCCCCAGCCAATCACCCTCCACCAGACTGTAACTAATTTCTCTTTATCCAGTTGTCTCCATGGAGACATGAGAACCAGACAGCCAATTTCTTATTATCAGATTATTTCCATGGGACATGAGGGTCAGGTACAGAATTGCTACTAAGCATACATTAATTTGCTAGAAAAAAGCCTCATAATATTCAGCATTCTTTTTCATTTACTTGCTGTCTCTAAAAACTTGTCACTAAATCAGTCTAAGATCTTTAATCTAGTCATCCCCATATGCAAGAATGAGAAAAGGCGTACTAATTGTTCTTTTGTCACACTCTTTTAACCAAGCTTTTTTTTCTTGTTACATTGCAGTGCCTACATTTCTTAAAATTGAACAAGAAGAAAGACAGAAGGGAGAAAGAAAGGAAGAAAAGAACAGCAGCACCTATTTACAATTCCCATTACACTTAAAATTAACTGATAACACTTTATTTGTAGCATGCAAATAAAGCATACATCACAAAAATCAAGTCCAAGATTATGAGGTGCTCAAAACAAGGCCAATAAACCACCAGTAAGCCATATCCACCTCATAGAAATATTTAGTAAGTTTCACAGCAAACACAGCACACAGTGAATACAGTAACGCTGAAAACACTACCAGTTTGTTTTTGTCTTACTTCAGCAGAAAATGCTGAGAATCAAAACCCCTCCTCATTTATACACTTGCACATTAACAAAATTTAAAATCATGTGACATCAATAAAAACTTTAAAACTTTCTTAAACAAAAGTTAAAAACATCCCTAATGAATAAAAACTTCACTTAGGTTTGTGTTAAGTAAAACTTTCCTGTTAAAACATATAATAAATAAATAAATAAATATAATAAAGACAGTACATCCAAAAATAACAGGGTCTATATTACAAGATCAAAGGCACAGTATGCATCTTGGTCGAACATAAAAGTCTGAAAACGCAAAACATCGAAGAGGCTGTTAAGCGAATTCTTTCTCTGGGAAAGAATTTGCTTGGCCGCTTCAGTACTTTGCCAATTTCGGCACTGTAGTGCAGTCTCAGAGTTGGTATATTTAAGTAGGGGGTTGGGGCAAATCCCCCCACTTAATGTAATGTTTGAATTTTTTTTTTTTGTTTTTTTTGTTTTTTTGTTGGAACAGGGATTTTTTTTCCCTTGGAAAAAAAATCACTGTTCTGACACTTCGACATTGTAAGCTGTAGCTTACATAGGCTCGATTAATCACCGTTCGCTTTTTTAAGTGTTTGGTGATCTAATATAGACCCAAATAACAGCATATGTAAAAATATTGTTGCAATAAAATCTTGTTCATAAACTTTATTTTTTATTTATTTTACATTTGTTAACTGGGATAGTCCAACTGGAAGAGGTCCATTTTGAGTCGAAGCCCAGGGAGAAAAGCACCAGAGTTACAATTACTAGTGTAAAGAGAACAAATTATTGCTACATATTACAATTTAAATGATACGAGTGAGAAATAATACAATTATTATATAAGGCTAGATGTAGTATGAATAATCTTTTCAAAATGCTTTGCAAGACAGAGCTTTGGCTACATTACAGGAACATAGAGAGGAGTGCAAGTGGATAACAGGTGGGTAGTTATGTTATACATGGGCAAACTTGTCACTAAAAATATAATAACTAAGTAGACAATGGTTTGTCCAACAAGGTAGTTATGGAATTCATAGTTTTGCTGGCCTTGATTTCAAGACAGGAGCTAGGGAGACCATGTCGTTCAAACCTGGCCACTTGTTGGCTTCCAACACCAATTGCCAGTACACCTCCCTATATTCCAGCATGGTCTCCCAGGAACCACCCCTTCCGTCCATTACTACCTCATCCAATACAAAAAAAGTAAAATCCACAATAAAAGCATTCCGATATGTGTCATCTTCCCCATTGCTCATTCCCTCTTCCTTTGTATTTATGTCAATTGGTGTAAATTTTTCTTTCCTGTGCTGTAACACCTCTTCCTGAATTTCCTTAATTAAAATCTCTGGATATCCTTTTTCCAGAAACATATTCTTCAACAGGTCACACTCATCAATAAAGTCCTTATTGTCAGAGGTCATTCATATATATTGACCCTTCACTATACCCTTCTTCTGGAAGTGAGAATGGGCACTCGAAAAATGCAGAAATTAATTACAATACGTCTCCTTCCTGTAAACTTTTGATTCAAAACCACTATCACTCTTTCTAATGTTGACATCCAAAAAATCAATACTGTTATAACCAATCTTGTAAGTAAATCTGAAAAAATCAGTACTATTGGAGATATATTCAAAGAAATCCATAAATCTCTCCTCACTCTCTGTCTAAAATATACAGATGTCATCCAAGAAATGTTTGTATAGTGCCCAACAATCCTTAAACACTGAATTAAACACATATTTCTGCTCCCACCAAGCCATCACTAAATTTGCATAAGTAGAGGCACACATGGCTCCCATGGCCACTCCCTTCAACTGTCGAAAAAATGACCCTTCAAAATAAAGAAAATTATTGTTTAACACCAATTCCATCAAAATAGTGAAAACATAAATCTCCTTTTCAGTAAAACTATTGTCATTTCTTAATATCTCTTCAAAAAAATCTAAACCAGTCTTATGGGGAATAGAATTGAAAAGGTTAAACACGTCAATAGTAATAAAAATGACATTATTGGTTATCTGTTTATCCCTTACACTTAAAAAAATCCCATGAATCTTTCAAAATGTTACATGCACCTGCAGACAATTTTTTTTAGCCTAAAATCCAAATATTTAGCAATAGGTGCAGTAACAGATTGGCTAGCTGCCAGTATAGGCCTCAAGGGAGGGTCTTGTACATCTTTGTGGACCTTTGGTATCCCAAAGATAGATGGTACTCTTGGTTCCTTATTGTGTAAAATCCTGAAGGTCTCAATATCAATACAGCCCTCTAGTACCAAATCGTTAAGCGCTATATAGATCTTTTTATATGCTATATGCACCTCATTGATAGAGGCCCTTATGTACTTATTGCCATCCAATAAAATGTCCATCATCTTACTGTCATAAGTAACGACATCCATAAGCACCGTACCCCCTCCCTTGTCTAGCTTCATTACCCATATATCACATATCTGTTCTTCCTAATAGACTCCAAAAGCATTTTATCTTTATATGTCAAGTTAAACCTAACCTTGTTACTAGGAACTTTTCCCTTAGTTCCATTTCCAAAACATTCTCCAAATTTTTAAGCTGGGGGTGCAAAGGGGGATTCCACACACTTTTCCTTCTCAATCCTTCACTCAAATTTCTTTGCCCATGTAACAAAAGCTCCAAATTCTTTTTACGAATGGACATTTTCAAGTCAATTAGTACCTTTCTTAAAACACATATTTTTTCGGGGAACAAATTTAAAACCTTTTGAAAAATAAATAAAAAAAAACCTTAGTAATGTGCAAACTACTGTAATTAAAAATTGTGTGTCCGTGGCCGGTCAAAATAGGTCCATCCTTCACAATACATCCATCAAACTCATTCTTCCTCTTCTGCTTTTATTGTGGATTTTAGTGGAGACTCCCACGTTATTAGAGACATTGTCCAAAGGGAATGGGACAGGTTCTCTAAGTTTTCTGATTTGAACTTAAAATTTGATGTCCCATTAAAGTTCATTTTCAGAAAAGGTAGATGCATTAAGGATCTTATGGAAAACAAACTTGGGGGTGGTTCTGTTAGTACAGTGGGTACCTTCAAGTGTGGAGCATGTCAGCAATGTCCCTTCATTGCTGACACTTCTGAGATTATTGTTAGTAATAGGAATTGACATATTATATCCAAATCTTATTACAGTTGTGAAAGTAAAGGGCTTGTTTACATTGTGACGTCTAAAATATACAAAGCTTTTTACACAGGTAAGACCAAAAGATGTCTAAAGAGAAGAATTTACGAACATCTTTATGATATTAGGAGAGGCAAAAATAGAAATGCATTATACAAACACACATTGAGGTGGGAAGGTGCTTCTTTTACTTTTTTGTATTGGACGAGGTAGCAATGGATGGAAGGGGTGGTTCCTGGGAGACCATGCTGGAATATAGGGAATATATGGCATGTGTGATTTTTGAATTGTTTTAAATAAGTGCTTTCTATAGAGTTTTTTGTGTCAGTCTGAGGAAGCGGAGTTGATCTGTGAAAGCACTTACTGGTTTTTGTTTTTTGTTTTGTATTAAACGATTATTGTTGTCAGCCGTGTGCTACCAGCGTTTATTATTTCTTATGCACTTAGTTACTTGGTTCCTGCATTGGTTGCTTAATTCGGTGCTGAGGATTTTCTTTGAATATAGGGAGGTGTACTGGCAATTGGTGTTGGAAGCCAACAAGTGGCCAGGTTTGAATGACATGGTCTCCCTAGCTCCTGTCTTGAAATTAAGGGCAGTGAAACTATGAATTCCACAACTACCTTGTTGGACAAACCATTGTCTACTTAGTTATTATATTTCTAGTGACAAGTTTATGAACAAGATTTTATTGCAGATAATATTTTTACATATGCTGTTATTTTTGGATGTACTGTCTTTATTATATTTATTTATTATATGTTTTAACAGGAAAGCTTTACTTAACACAAAAATAGGGGAGCTTTTTATTTATTAGGGATGTTTTTATCTTTTGTTTAAGAAAGGGTTAAAGTTTTTATTGATGTCACATGATTTTAAATTTTGTTAATGTGTAAGTGTATAAATGGGGAGGGGTTTTGATTGTCAGCATTTTCTGATGAACTTGTGAGACGAAAGCAAACTGGTAGTGTTTTCAGCGTTAATGTATTCATTGGGTGCTGTGTTTGCTGTGAAACTTATTAAATATTTCTACGAGGTGGATATGGTTTACTGGTGCTTTTTCTGGTTTATTATACACCACAAAATTATTACTGTTAAGAACAAATGTTTTCTTTACTTACAGTTAGCTTTCTTCCCTGTCTTCCCCTCCCCAAAGCATGCTTCCAAACATTAATGACATGAAGTAGGGCATATATTTTACAGTCCCCCACAAGTCCAACAGATTCTAAAAAAGTCCAATATTTACAGATTTTCTTGTTCTGTCATATTTCACAAATATAATTATTACACTGTAATCCCACATTATGTTACTGGTTTTATTACTGTTAATCTCCATCTCCCAAATCCTGTCTCTACTTCATTTCCAACATACTCTCGATTCTTCTAGTCCACTCTCGTGCTCCCTTCCTTTTCTCCAACATTTTCCTTTAAAACAGTGGAAAAGGTTTCACAGGTACAGTCTCTCTGTGGTCCTTATTACCAGAAGAACAAGACGCAAAACCCCCTTCTGTTTCACAGCTCTCTTTTTGTTGGACACATTTTTGTATTTCCTCCTTAGCACATACTTCATCAAAAAATGATTTTGTCCCTTCAGGGAAGAATAGCTTGAAGACAGCTAGGTACAGCAGTTTGAATCTCACACCTGTGTTTCGACTTTCTCTGAATAGTGGAATGAATTTACTCCTTTTCTGCCTGGTGTACAGTGAGTAGTTATTATCTACAATCACTCTGCTGTCTCCCACTTTTAATATTTTGTCCTTCTGCCACAGTTTTGTCAGAATCACCTCCTTCTACTGGTAGGATTGCATCTTTATTATTAAAGGTCTAGGTTGCTTTCTCATAGCCAGGTTTGTAGCATGCATACGATGTGCCCTTTCAACTAACAACTCCTGCTGTGGAATGTCAGTCCAGTTGCTTATTTGTGCTTTCATACAGTGAATGCAGTCTGCTCCTTCCAGCTTCTCTTGTATAGCTTAAAATCTCAGGTTTTCCCTATGTGCTCTGTCCTATAATTCTATTATTTTCTGAAACATCTCTTCCTGAGAAGTCTCATATTCAGATAACAGATTAATGAAGAGATAAACCAGATGTTAGAGGATAAGAGCACAGTAAAAAATCCAACTCCAAGAACGCCAATACTTTATTGCCAAGCTTTCGGAAATGAATCCTTCTTCAGTGCTTAATACATTCTTTTTCATTCTTTCAGTTTTTATAGAAATAAAATCATGTGAACATGGCCAGCTAATCACATCATTTCAATTAAAGTTCAACCAACTATCTGTTTTTTAAAGACATACATTCCCTTAAAAAATATATCCTTAAGAAGTAATACATTTAGTCTCTTTCTTATAAAATATTCACATATAAGACACATAAGCCACATAGAAAATGTATTAATAGTTACTCTATGTTTTCAATGTATTAAGCAATGAAGAAGGATTTATTTCCAAAAGCTTTGCAATAAAGTACTGGCGTTCTTGGAGTTGGATTTTTTTTATCACTCATATTCAGCCAGCCTTTATCTTCATTTCAACCTCTGATTTTTGCAACTTTATCACCTCATCTGAATATCTGTTTAAAGCTTTATCCATTCTTTCCAGCCTTTTGCTGTTTGTGTTGATATATTCCCATCAGTGTTTTGTTTATTTTAACCAGGTCTGTGTGCAGGTGTCTTATGTCTTCCTGTAGGTTATTGAAAGTCATGTCTGGAGATTGAATTGCTTTTTGCTGAACAGCTGCAGAACTTTCCCTAGTCGGTGTTTCTTACTCACTTTTTGTAGCTGATTTTTTTTCCAGGTGCTCTGTATTTCTTTTTTCCTGGCATCCACGCAGTTCATTTACTAGCCATTTACTGAAATTTACTCATAAACACAAAAGTCTGCTAGCCTTCTCTGTTGAATTTCTGTTTTCACACTGGGAGAGTCAGAGTTAAGCTGTTATTCAATGTACAGCCATATAACAACCAAAAAACAGTCTTTGAGCCAGTGACCTGCGACCAATAGTTAAAAGCACATTTATTCAATCCACATAAAGTATTTCACCATACAAAAGGTGAAGCCACAAAAACAAAACAGGTCAAGCGCTTTCGTCGATAGACTTCATCAGAACAATTAAAAATAAGAACTATCACCATTTTTATATATACCTGATACCTTCAATTAAAGGAAACAGTTCAAAATTAAAGTGACAGTGCAATTCTAATCTTAAAGCTTAAAATTCATATGAAAACTAGAAGTTCTAAAAATTCTATAAAAATTCCTTAAACTATATACATAATTATAAAATATGTTACTCTAAAATGAAGTTGTCAAGGTGATGAAAATACTAGTATGTTAAAAACAAAGTTGGGCTGCCGATGTCTCAGTTCGGGCTTCAAGCTAATATGTTCATTTAAACCTGGGGCAACCGTGGCATTTAATCTCAACTGAGAAATGAAAATAATAAAACAACTGTAAGCCATCACATGACTCTAACATTGCACTTTATTTAAAGCTTTTGTCTTCTCAATATCAGGACTTCAGTAGGATAAAGAGTAGATGTCATATATAAGTTTAAGTAGATAAAAAAACAGGTCAAAGTAATAACATAAAACACCAATAGGAATGAAGTCACTTTCTTAAAGAGATAAATACCTTAACTACTGTAATCAATAAGGTGTAAATTGTAAAACACTTGAAGCAGCAATACTCTGATTTAAATCAGTATAACAATTTGCATTGAATTTTCAGCTGCCACAGTAAGTAATTTTTCTCTGTTTAAACTGGCACATGCATGTATTATTTAGTCAGATGAAGTGTGGTATGAGAGTTGTATGATGACTTACATTTGTTTTACTAGTTAAGTTTTGTGATTTTGTGACAGTCTGTATTTTTGGTATTTTGTTTTTGATTTATTTTGCCAGAACCCTCCCTCAGATTGCACCTCCTTTTTCCAGGAAGGCCATGCCAGTCAATCCTGAAGTAAATTTGTGAATACCCATCCAGTCATCTAGTTTATGGTTAAAGGAATATAGTGAGTCTGGTTAAAGGAATATAGTGAGTCACATTGCTTAACTTGTAGGGGACGTTTATTCCAGAGGTTTGGGATGTATTTGGATAGAAAACCTGTCCCTCCACCATATTTTATTTATCTTTTGGTGAAGATTTAGACCCCTAGTTTTAGTGATGGTGGGACCACTGGACTTGCAGAGATACAGGAGGTTCAGGACAACCACATTTGAGACACATCGCACTTCAAAAGTCTCTAAGACACTGAATAAAGGCTTCCAGTCCCTGTTGATAGTTTGGGGATTGTAGGGCTGTGGTCTTTTTGCTTAGGAACCATTGCAGTCTTTCTAATTGTTTGATATTTTTGGTGAGATACATCCCGACAGGGCATTGTACTTGATAATTGGTTTTATCAATAATGCTAATTAGTATGATCAGTGTTGAGTACAAGGGAGTGATTACCTCTTTAGACCTTGATGATATTCATTTGGCAATTAGAAGTGCTACATAAACTCATTTCTTAACAACTATTGCCACATAATGGTGAAAAGGGAGGGAATTATCAATATAGTTCTTAGGTCCTTCACTACATTTTCTTTTGATAGTGATCTGTGGTTGATACAGTATGATAAGAGGAGGATTATCTACCAAATGTGGTGATATTACAGTTTTTAGTACTTAGTTTGAGCCCATTTTTAATACTACAAGAGCTAACTAGGGAGAGTTCATTCTGGAAGGTGTGAGTGTCAGAGGGTGACTTAAAAACAACCTATATGTGGCTGTCTGCAGGCTTTGCTAGGCAGAGGTCTTGTCTGTTTGCCTGGAGATCTGAGAAGTAAATGCCAAAAAGTTGAAGTCAAAGCACTAAGGTCTGAAGGGCACTGCTGGTCACTTTCATACTTTCAAATGACATGCCTGCAACTGACACTGTGTAGGTTCTGTCATTCAGCTAGTTTGCTGTCTATCTTCTCACATATGGGTTGATTTTTAATACATTTAGCTCCTGTATGGTGCCAACTTGGGGAGTAGTGTTAATGGCCTTGGCCAGGGCAAGATACGGTCTGTGTGTAATACTTGGTCACTGTTTCCAACCTCTGTAACTCTTTTGAAGAAGTTTATCAGATTTAGTAGACAAGATGTACCCTTCACAAAGCAAAACTTTGGGAGTCAAGTGAAATAAGATTCTTGATATTGTAGTTTATGAGTTCAGTGATAATAAGTTTCATGGCTTTGTAGATGAGGCTTGTAAGTTTGATAGGTCTGTAATTACCTTGGTCATTGTAAGGCTACTCTTACTAAGGGGCATCACCACTTCAGTGCTCCACTCATCATGATCAAAACCAGTAGCCAGCCTTAGGCAAAACAGTTTGAGTGGGTTTGCAATGGCACGTTAACATCATTAATTAAGCAGTCTGATATATTATGAGGCCCCATGGAGGAAGTATTTTGACCTTTCAACAAATAATGTTTATAAATAATGAGAGAATAAGAGATTCAGATATTTCAGGACTTTGTATAGATGGCACAGCAATGATGTTGGCACTAAATTTGTTTGCAAGGAGTTTGGCAATCTCTGTTGGGTAAGAATAGGAGGCAACATTATGAATAAGTTCAGTGCAATGTAAGTTGCCATTTCTTAGTTTTCTAACATCACTAAAGAAGGATTTAGAATTTTCTTTGGCTTCAGAGGCCAGCCTAAGCTCATGAGCTCCCTTAGTGTCCCTGAGAGTGCCTTTTCAGTTTTTTTTAATGCTTTTGATATTTTCCTTAAGAAGTGGCATTTGAGATCTGCTGTATCATTTAAAGAGTTTATTTCCTTTGTTCCAGAATTTACTTATGGTGGTGGACCACCACAGTGGTGTATTTTTGAACTTCCCATGATACTTGGTTGTGGTAAGGACTGTTAGTACTATGCATTTTTCTAAATGGATGTAGAGTTCCTTAGTGAAGCTTGCTGCTATATCGAGGCCAGGGGTAGTGTAGTCATAGGTGAATTTTGAAATTTCAGTATGGAAATTGTAAGGGTTGGCACATTGGTAGTCCTTAGATTCAGTGGGATTTGCTGTAGGGGCTTCTGGCAATTTAAAGGAAAAGGTCATAAGTTTTTGGCCAGATTTCTCTGGGAAAAAGATACCAGAGGAATATTGCAAGATGTTGCAATATTTGTAAGAGTCAGGTCAGGTGTACTATGTGCATTGTTTATCACAATCTGAAGGGAGTTTTTGTTGTTATGTCTCACAATTGTGGGTATGTCTTGCATTGGAGGTATAGGTATCCCAGTTTATTGAAAGTAGTTAAAGTCACCCAAAATAATGGAATTGTTGCCAATGCAAAGATTATTTAAAAGGAATCTTACATAGTCATCGGGAACAAAAAATGTGTTCTATAACAAGCTATTTGTTGACAATTAATGTGATCTAGACTGATTTATAGTTCAGTGAGAGCAGTTGTGGGTCCCTAGGGATCTGCTTGAAAGTAATGTGTTTCCTGACAAATATGGATAGTCCATCACAGTTGCCATTGGGTCAGAAGACATAAAAAAGCACAAAACCCAGGAATAGAATGTTAAACTAAATATCACTAACTACATAGATATGGATGTCTTCCAAATGCAGGAATGCCTCCTCAGTAACAGGCAATTTATTGTTTATTCTTCTGACATTGAGAAGAGACAACTTAATGGGATCAGATTTTGGGACTGGTATGTTAGTTTTGACAAAATGTCCATCAGCTGGACTCTGTGTATAAAGGCAATGGGGAGCAGCAAAGACTTCAGCCAGTATTCATAAGCATTGGAACGAGCGGTGCAGTCCATCCTTAATGAAGCAAGCTGGATAGTCAAGTATCTTGCTCCATGCTGACCCATACTGGATCCTTCTAGAATGACACTAGCTATTTAACCAACTGTTGAGCAAATTATATTTTCTTTGTAACGAGGCATTATTTTTGGAGAAAGAAGAAAGAAAGGATGGATTGTGCTCAGGACCACTGTCTTACCTGTATTTATAACATGCATGCAAGGAAAGTTCTAGTATCTCTCACTGCATGCTCATCAGGGTAGTATGCCTCAGGTGTTTCATACCATGTTATCATGATATCTGTTAGGCACTAGGGTCCTTAGGACCCTTGAAATGTCAGGAATCCTGACTCTTAAAAGAAAACTCACTGTAATCCACTCCTGTCTAGCCTTATGTGTGATGAGTCAGATAACAGAGTCACCTATCAGTAAAACATTTCTGTTGCTGCTGTAGTTCAGAGTGTCAGATCTGGAGTATTTTTCTCAGGGTGATTCTTTATAATGGGTGTAGAGAAAATGAATGAGTGGACTGATTTTTGTAAAAAAGTAATTTTCTTATTTCTAGGAAACTTTGAGAGTGATTTTTTGCACCCTCAGCATGAGATATTTCGGTGTGATTAGTGAAGGATTGTGGTGGAGGTATATGAAGTATATGAGTCCCACAGGGCAGGTTTTTAGGTGAGGGGGAAGCCTCCAGATTAATTAGGTATTTACTCCTTTCACTGATGGAATAAATTTGTAATCTGTGAGTGTAAGGCACTTAATACTCTGTTTTAGGAAACATAGTACTAAAACACTGGGAACAGAGGTGAAACTAGCAGGCCGAATTTGTACATTGATTTGGTGTTTAGATGAATAAAAAATAAAGCAGAAGCCGTATGTAACTGTGGTAGAACACATAAATTCTACAAAAGGATGTGCAGTGATTGGTTGTCTTGACCCAGAAGTTGCACATTTTAAACTTTAAGATATATTTAAAAAGGGTTAATACTTCTAGGTATTGCTGAAGATCTGAAAGAAAAAAATAGGGTAACTCAAGCCTTAACACTCTAGTGCTCACTAGTATGAGCAGATGAAATGAGACTGGACTGAGCTTGCAAAGACAAATTTATACTAAGGTCATGCAAATCAAGGGCCATTAACTTTAAAAGGACAACACATATTGCCTGTGTATTTTATTCTAGATTATTATCATTAGTAGTATTTTATTTTAGATTGTATTCTGGATACATGACTGCAATGCTGATTGTTTGTGAGTTTTGGTCAGGCAATGGATGTACTTATAGGACTTATCTACTCCATAAAAACACCATGTTGGCAATAGGCAGTTTCTGCATATGGATTATTACAAAGAGTGTGTATTTCCCTTGGCCCAGAACACATTCTTGCTGCCTTTGGTACTTATGCAACATATTTGTGATGAAAGGAACATTTTCTTCAAAGCTATCTGAACAGGAACAAGCTGGTAGCCTTGCCCATGTGACCGTTGTATTTTCCAGCATCGCATTAGCTGCAGTGGACATCCCTCTCAAAAAAAGGAAACATATAAAGAGATGCAGCTTAAAGAGAAGGAACAAAAGGGAAAAAGGGATGCTGCTCTTAACCTTGTGGTTCCACCTGTGTTTGAGAGCACAGGTTCAAGACAGGTGTTTTTGCAGGCCACCAGACCTACTATCTGTAGTCCAAGCCCCCTGGCATTGTTACGGAGGAGGATGCTGTGTTGTCAGAGCATAGTACATCCTTCCAACATATCCTCCTACAGAATCAGTCAGTCAAGATGATTGTCATGGGTACCAGGTTCCTACTCCCAGTTTGTTATGTCCAATAGAAAGGACAAGCATGTCTCAAGCCATATTAATGCTTTTGTCCAAATAGATGTAGACTTCATCAGACAAAAGCACACCCTTCAAATCATTTGAATTTATAGTGTCAAGTCATGTGATAGAACAGACATATACTAAAGAAATATTTAAGCAACCCGCCTAATGAAAAATCTAATAAATTTAGATATAAAATGGGCAGATGGTGGTAAGCATAAAGCAGAAGAAAGGCCAGCTGCTTGTGGTATGAGGCGAAAAGGTAGGAGTTGTAGGAATTAGGAGTAATACAAGTGAAAGTGGAAAATCTTAGATTGTTAAAAGATGCTTCTTGGGACAAGTGGAGACGTTCAAAGAGCAATATATACAGTGTTTGAGAGTGGTTGTTTAACTGTCTTTTTTTTACCCATCAACTTTTTTTGTTGTTTAACTTCAACATTAAAAAATCACATTAAAAACAAAAAAATCACGTTAGAAACATCAAAATCCAACTGCTGGTGAAATTTAAACCATGGACTGTGGGACCTATTTCAGAATACCAAGCATAAAGTAAAATAAATAAATATAGTTCTGTAACCCATTACCGGGAATAAGAATATCCACTTGGTCTTATTATCCTGATTCAAAGATAATGTTAGCATGGAATTTTGTCTGGAGATCAAATTAAGCACACATTTCTTATATGTTTCTGTTTTTCTAAATGTAGTCAGAAACTTGCTGAAGTGGTGGTGCTGCGGTAGCGTTGTCGCCTCACAGTTAGACGTTGCCCATTCGATTCTCAGAGCGTCTTCTGGTGTCGGCATGCGTGGATGGGCGTTCCTTCGTTGAAGGTTGTGCGTTAGGCCCGGCAAGCCAGCACGTAAAAATCAACTGCCAATAATTAGCGGGCCGGAGTTCCGCTGTGGCGACCCCTAACTGGGAAAAGCCGAAAGACAGTAGTAGTCAGAAACTTCTTGGAAATCTTAATGGCTCCTCAAAAACCTCACAGAAAACAAAGTAAATGAAATGTCTCTTGAAAATCCATTGAATTGTGATATAATGTTTCATTAAACTAGGTAAATCCTGAATCATTATATTAGATTAGGTAGGTTCTTTAAGAGGATATTGAAAGTACAGTATCTCCACATCAGAGATATAATTTTTCTAGCCTATTTGATAATTTGTTTCAAAGCACAATTGAGTTCTTACAGCCCACAGAATGGGGTTGAAGTCAGAATAACTATTTTTATACTCCTGACAAACTGACAGTAATATAACCTTATGTGTTTCTATCTTGGTTGATATTAAGTATAAAATATTCATGATAATGAGGAAGAGTTATGAAGGGAGAAGGAGAGTAGGAAGGAATTGTGCTTTAGTCAAATAACGGTAGAGTATAGAAATGTCTCTGCTGAGCTCATATTAACTACTGTGCAGTGTAAATGTGTGATAAGTACATTATGGTATACATATTTGCATTAAAATGTTTAAAATGAAATATTATGAAAAGTTACTAACTTTCTCCCATGTGTTTTGGAGAGCAAGCTTTATTTTTTAAAAGAAATCATTCATAAAAAAGTCAATTCCAGACGTCAGGAAAGCACCATTTTATCACACGGCATGTAGGTTAGTATGCTCCTTTGTTTAAGCAGCCATTGTGTCCTTATATTATCATAATCGGAAAATTCTAGATGGCATTTTTTCTAAAGGGGTGGGCATATTTGCAAGGATCTTTTTTATGGAGTCCTGCGTGTGCTTGATGTCGGGCTTGACCTTATTTATTACTCTAACACAGGATTAGTACATCAGAGGTTTCTGGTTGACCTGAATGTTTCTGAATATTGTGAGGTTATCCACATGTACTCTGCTGATAAGCATAAATCATCAGCCTCTTAGTGCAAAAGCCAGGGACAAAGGCAAAGAAAAATGAGGAACAAAGCCCCAACTATCAGGCGCACATTTTAAATATCACTTTATATACTTAAACAGTTGCTAGAATAACAGATTTTGCATTAGTATGCATTTTTTGAAGGATATGATGTCTCAAACTCAAATGTCTGTCATTATTTACTGACTGCAGTGATTTGCCAGAAACTAAATACTTTACTTGAGCAGACCAAAAATATGATGCAAAACTACTGGCATTCTTTGATATTGGAGACAGCTGAACGATATACTGATTAAGTCTTAATAAGAACAAAAAATGCCCATGTTGTCCTCTGTGTATTTATTAAAACCTTTTCAGTTATTTTGAATTCATGAACCAGTGTGTTGATATATGATTTTGTTCAAGGAACACTGGCATATCTTTTATGATGTTTTGATAAAGCCAGGTTTGTGTTTGTCTTTGTATGCATTTTAGTGTTGTAGGGTTTTGTGACTGGGTCCTGTACATATTTGCTGTGGGACTTTTGTTTTCTTGCTTTCTTGTTTCTAGCTTATTTCGTACCCAGCCATGGGATTAGTATTTTAGAGGTTTCTTATTCATTATTTCCACTTTTTCTGTACTACTGAGGCCATAATAAGTGTGACACACACCCATAACTAGTGGAGTTTTGTTTGTTGGCCCGATTGTGTTATTAATGACCTGTATGTCAGTGTGCATTTGTGAACAAATGTTCTAAAATATTATTTTTAAGTAAAATGGTGTTATCACCCATGACATCTTCATAAAGAAATGTTGCAAATGTTCCTACATATTTTGCCAGATTCTGGTTTTGTTCTGTATGTATCTGCTGTGGTAGCCCCCTTTCATAATGACAATTTTTTGCTAATATGCACAACTTTGCTATATAGTCAGGTATACTTTCAGATGTCCTTTGGTTCCTCATATAAAATCTGTGTCATTTTGCACTCAGTAATAGTTTTGGATTCACATAGTTTCATGTTATCTCTTCAGCTTCTGCAAAAGATTAGCTTTCTGATTTAGTAAATTGTGCAGCAGACTATGGGTGCTTTTCATATTTGTTGTTGTGTAGTGGAGCATGGCTGGTATGTAATATACCTATGTGCCAAAGCTCCATTGTGATAACAGCATATGTCATTCCCCATTCCCCATGCTAATGACCCCTCCCCCAGCCATACAAAATTCACAAATAGAGCATCGCCCGAGCACAAGCTGGTGCCATTGAAGTAAAGTATGAAAGTCCAGCTGCAAATAATGGTTGGTGTACAATTTATCATCTCCAACTGTCTTTCTGTCTTGCTAGTATGTTGTCCAGCATACTATGCTGAGCAACTTACTGCCTATGCCAAAAAAAAAAAACTGTGTTGTACAGCAAGAAAACCCCTATTGCCGATGGAGTTATTATAGTGTAAGCAAACCTGCTAAAACACACAAATATGTGTCACTCTGAAGTAGTAATGATGTAAGCTCTCAGAGTTTAAATGACTATGATAACTTTATTAGTCACAGGCATGACAGTAGGGCACAGCACAGAACAGTAGAGCTGCGTTCAGACTATGGGGGGGGGGGTGTTAATTGGGTACTGGATCACATCTTACACCACTGAGTACAATGCACTGCTATATGCAGTGCATAAAAAACAGCATATTTTTACACCATTGTGGTCCAGAATCCATATCTATAAAATCACAATCCAGAAAAGGCAGAATACAAACAGTACACACAGAGTGTTTGTGTGCCTCTGCACAATATGTCTGTGAATACCAAGGAATATTTTTGGTGTTAATTGCAATAAGCAAGAGTGAAAACTTCTGTGAGCTTTCATTATGATTAACTTTGAGGTAACGTTCTACTGCTTCAGTACAAGATGCCCATTCTTCTACAGCTGCACCAGAAGTCTTTTGTAAATGTAACTGTTTTCTCAAACAAATGCTTGTGTTGTGATGACTTATTGGCCCTTTTTGTTGCATGCATATGTGTACTTGCATTGTGTTGATTTATTGGTCCTTTTTGTTGCATGCATATGTGTATTTGCATTCTGCCGATTTATTGACCCTTATTGTTGCATGCATATGTGCAGTGTATAATGCTGTTTTCTATTAGCTTTTTCATCTTTTAAATAACATTGTTGCCTTCAGGAAAACTGATTTCATTCCAGATGTCTTTTGTTAGGGAGGTCACTGTACATGGCCTTGCAGGTAAGGCTAGTCAGGCTAATAGATCTGTTGTTCCCAGGGTCAGTAGAAACACCACCTTTGTGCAAGGGTATAACAGTGGCTGCTTTCCATTCAGCTGGGATGAAGCTGGTGCTTAGACTGTGATTGAAAAGAGTACCCGATGGTGATGCTGATTCTTGTTTGAGCCCATGTAGGACGCAGCCTGGGATGTTATCAGGTCCCATTGAAGCTGTGTTTTTGGCCTTAGAGAGGGCATTTACGACTTGCTCTTTAGAGATACAAGGTAGGGGAGAGGTGGTAAAGGATGTCATCAGGTATGTGTGGAGGGAGCACGGGAGTGAAGTTTTCACCAAACCTGTCAACTAACAGGTTAGCTATGTCTACTGGCTCAGTATATGTATTACCATTAACTACCAGTTCGGTGCAAATCTGGGCCTTATGTTTTAGGTTATGGAAGTAACTAAACAATGCCTTATAGTTTTCCTTTTTTGGGGAAGCTAACTTGGATTTGAAGTTTGCCTTGGAGGACTTCACAAGAAATCTTATTTGCTTATTTAAGCTGAGGTGGTAGTGTCTCCAGTTTAAAGCCCGCTCCTTTTTACTCTTAGACAGCAGTTTCTTCCTTTTATTATAAAGCCTGTTAATGGTGGTTGTCTACCAGGCAGGAATGGTGGTTGTCTACCAGGCAGGTTTGCTCTTTCTTGAACAGCTTGTTTTGGTCCTAACAGGTACTGCTGAGTCAATGCAGTTATACAGGTGTTTGTAAAGGGCACTGGTGTAGAGCTCGGCATAGTTACTGCTTCTGTCAGAGAGGAGAGGTGCAGTGAAGCTATTTATGCCATTTTGTAAGCGGTTATAATCTGCTTTGGAGCAATTTTTAGTCTAATTGTGGCTGTGGGGGGGAGGGGTCAGCTCTCACCAGGGATGAACCCACATTGGGGTGCTACATTGATCTTCCATATTTGCAAGCACCAGATCCAGGATGATGGTGCCTCTAGTGGGGGTGTCAACCAGCTGGCCAGGGCATTGGAGTTGACAAAGTCAAGGAACCTTTGGGCAGATGAGTTTGAGCACCAGTAATTCACCCATTCAATGCTAGAGTTAGTTAAAGTCACCCAAAACCATGGTGTTTGGATGTATCTTGATAGACTCAAGTTGATTCAAATAGACAGAGTGGGTGTCCTGATTCATAGAGGTGTGTTCCATAGCTGGCAATGACTTGAACAGATATCCTAACAACGGTTAATTGCATCTGAAGTATCTCTAGGGAATCATATTGTTTAACCAATCTGGAGATGTATTTATCTTTGTTGAATATTGATACACCACCTTCTTTAGTTTTCTTGCCTTCTGTTTGTGGTCTGAACATGTAGAAGAAGGTGTAACCCAGTATGGTTGGGGTACTCGCCACAGCCTTTAACCAGGTCTCTGTGATTACATAAATGTCTGTGTCCTCCAGGGAGTGCAGTTTCATGTTAAGACTCCTAGCATTTAGCAGCATGACCCTGAGCTTGGTATTTTTATGTCGGGAGTTGTGTCCTTGTGACACTGCCTAAAAAAGGCAATATGAGGGTGACAAGAGCCTTAGCCATTAGTCAAATCCCAGGGGTGACAGATGAAGACCATCTCTGGCAAGGCATCTCTGTCAATCGTGTTATCCCAACAGATACTTTATCTCCTTAGAATGACACCAAAAACTAAGCCAATTAGTGAAGTCAATCATTTTCTGTTTATATTGAGAAATCATTCTAGGTGAAGGTAAAATGCTGCTTAAGACTAGGGACATACCTGCCCGAGACACATAGTTCAAGAGCTCAGTCATGTCTCTCTTCATGTAGTCCAGAGAGGTACATCTCAAGTCATTCACACCAACATGGACTATGATGGAGTCATAACAGTACCTGTTGTTGAGAGACATGAGTGCGTGTGTGATATGGCAGATCCTGGCACCTGACAGATAGCTGACCGTGACCTTCTCCTTATCCAGCCTGGTGAGAAGGATATCTGTGTGTCTCATGGTGGAATCACCTGTAACTAATATGTTAAGTTTAGTGTTTAGCCTTATGGGCTTGACAGGTGAGACACTGGTGCATGAGATATTGTGTGTATTGTGTTCTACATAAGAAGTATTATGTGTAGCGTGCTTACATTTGAATTTAGGAGGTCTCTGGTGTTTAGGTAAGTTTCAGGAGATGACCTCAGAATGAGTAGGTATGTCTGATGTGGGTTTAGGTGAAGTAGGTGGTGAGGTGTGCATGCTGACAACTCGCTCAGTGTCAGAGGAACTGACTGGCTTGTGAGAGTATGGATTCAAGGTTTTTAATTTAGTTGCATCTCTCAAATGTTGAGTTTGTGTGGACTAGAAGTAAGGGGTTGTCTCTGTACATGAGGCAATTGCTACACTGCCTCAGGATGTCCATGTCGACCAAGCTTGCTAGAGAAATTATGGGAAGTTGTCCGTCCATTGTGCTAGGTAAATTTATATGGTTAGAAACAGGAATATGGCAGGAAAAGGAGTCCCACATAGGAATAACTAGTGGATGACGTATGTTAGTACCTCAGAGAGTAGGCTTAGTGCTACACTAGTCAGAGCAGGGCCTCAGAAAAACTCTTCAGGCTGTTGTCACAATGGGTGCTTATACAGCTTCACTAGTAATGCCTCTTTCCTGAAAATGTGCTAAAGATGAGGACTACACTAATGAATACAGCTATATCTAAGGGAAAAATTGTCGAAATTATCTGTCAAGCTAGGGTGCACATTTGCATGGCAGTGAGCATTGCTGAGTGATTGGCATCAAGCAAAAACCCACTCGAAAGTGGGGCTTAAATACCAGAAGGTTAAAACCTAAACAAAACTTTAAAAAAAGCTCAAAAGAACCAATCAGGTGCTTACTCCAAACCCTACACCAGCCAACTTTTCAGCCTGTATTCTTCCTCTTCACAAAGGAGGCAAAAACACCAACATCTCAAACTTCCGCCCCATTGCTCTGCTCTCACCAATCTCCAAAATCCTAGAAAAATGCATCCACCTCCAACTTATGCCTTTCCTGACACAAAACCAACTTCTTACACCTACCCAACATGGATTCCACCCAGGCCATAGCACTGTAACTGCACTACTCTCCTTCTTAGAAACTGTCAATCAAGCCCGAGATTCAGGACACTTAGTATCTCCAGTTCTCCTCGATCTATCTAAAACATTTGATAGTGTTTCTCATAAACACCTTCTCTATCATCTCTCAAACCTACATCTTTCACTAAATACTTTATCCTGGTTCTCTAGTTACCTGTCAGATGGATCTCAGGTGGTTAAATAGAAGAACACCACCTCTACCTTCTTACCTATCCCAACTGGCGTACCACAGGGGTCCATCCTCAGACCTATGCTTTTTAACATCTTTAGCAATAACTTTCACACTGCTATTCCTGATACCAAAGTCATTCAATATGCAGACGACTCAACTTTAGTCTGCTCTGCCTCAAACCTCCCTGAACTGCTTTCTCAACTACTGAGAATTGGATATGCCAAAATCACCTCTCACTCAACTCAAATAAATCTAAAATTCTACTACTCCCTCCCTCAAAGACTTACTCTAATGACAAAAGTGCATTCAAAGTCCTTAGCCAAACCAACTCACCTATAGAAGTGTTTTTTTTCACCAAACTTCTTGGCATTACTATAGATGAACACCTTAAGTCTGATATCCATAGTCAACAAAATATAAAGAAAACCCACCAAAAGTTAGGTATGCTATACAGGAACTCTACTAGGCATACTTTGGCTACTATTTACCTTCTCCCATCCCTATTATATGGAGCCCCTCTTCTAACTAACCTGACCTCTTCCACCATCTCTAAACTAGAAAACTGCTATAATAAAATATCCAAATTTGCCACCAAATCCAAAAATTCCACCCATCACTGCCTTACCCTTAAATATCTGAATTGGCTAGAACTCACAAATTACCTGGACTACCTCCAACTTACCACTGCACACAGACTTATATTTCACCCAACAAAATGTCCTGCTCTAACAAATATCCTTCCCCTCTATACCCCTAATAGAACTCTCAGATCTGAACACCAAAACTTACTTACTATCCACAAACCTAAATGACCTGCTGGCCAACTTTTCCTTTCTTTCTCACTAGGCAAGAAATGGAATTCTCTCCCTTCCACACTAAGGACAATATCAAACTCAGAAAACTTCAAAACCCAGCTTTTCACATATCTGTCCTCTAAATGGAAATGTAACTGCTTTCACCCTACCTAATTCTATTTAAGTAAATGCCCCCAGGAGGTTTTCCTCCTGGGTTCCTAAGCTCTCTTTAACACCAATAGCTATTTCCTAAGAGTAGACCCAAGTTCTCTGTAACTCCTATAGATACTCAACTCACAATTTCAACTTTGTAAATAGCCTCTTACTTTAAATGAATGTATGTAAAGTGTTTCCTTACTTCAAATGTAAGAATGTATGTTTAAATGAATCTGTACAGTATAACCCTTAGATCTATCATAATGAACTTTGTTGCTCATGCTTGATATTGAATGTACATATTTGTAAACTGTACTATACACTGTATCTTTTATACTTTTGTATCTTTACTGTATTATGTATTTTGGAGCTTTTCTCCTCAGGCTTCCGCTGAAAATGGGCACATTTGGGCCCAGTGGACTTCCCCGGTAATCAAACTGGAAATAAATAAATAAATGTTTTACCAGCCAAATACCAAACAGCACAATCCTCTCATTAGAGTGCAGCAGGGCCTTTTCCGATTCAAGATTACCTGGAAAATGTACTTAGAACAAACAGCTACTACAGCAAACCTGTATCTGGACTATGGTACAGCTACTAGCTACACTATTTTAAGCTAAAAACACTGAAGAAATGTTTACCACAGCAGAAAAACAGCTGTGAGACACTTATATAAATGTTTTAAATGGCAAAAGAGAGCAATGAGACTCTAAAGAATTTTTTTAACTGCAAACAGTTCAGCTATATAACACAATCCTTGGGGGGTGGAATCAGAACAAACAAACAGATGCTTTACAAACAGAGAAAATTTCCAGTAAATACTTTACAAACAGTGAAAATAGCAAAGATCTTTGCAAACAGTGAAAACAGTAAGAAAAATCAATTTAACAGGCCCAGTATGGCAGACAGTTGCAGTACAACAGTGCAGGTCCATTTATAGTAATAAAATACAGTAAAAAGTGGGCTGCAGACAATAAAAAGTGCAATGAATAGTAAGAATAAGCAATAAATAGTAAAAATAATCAGGAAAACAGGCAACTTATGTTTTTTAGGAAGCTCAGAGGCCTCTAATCATCTAGTATCTTAGCACAGAGTTGTGTCTGATAGCCCTTCTCAGTTCAGCTTGGTATGAACAAGCAGAAACCCACTCAATGGTGAGGCTTAAATACCAGAAGGTTAAAACCTAAAAAAAAAAAAAAAAAACCTTTAAAAAAAGCTGAAAAGAACCAATGAGGTGCTTACTCCAAGCCATAGACCAGCCAGCCTTTACCAGCCTGGTACCAATCAACACAGTCATCTCACTAGAGTACAGAAGGACCTTTACCAATCCAATATGGCCTGGAAAATTTGCTCAGAACAGTCACTACAAACAGGCCCAAATGCAGCAAACCTGTATCTAGATTATGCTACAGCTACTAGCTACACTATTTTAGACTGAAAACACCAAAATAAATGTTTACCACAGCAGTAAAACAGCAGTGAAACACTAAATAAATGTTCTAAACAGCAAACATGAGTAAAGAGACTCTAAAGAATGCTTTTAACTGCAAACAGTTCAGTTATATAACACACTCCTTGAGGAAGAATCAGAACAAACAGATGCTTTACTAACAGAGAAAATTTCCAGTAAATACTTTACAAATACTGAAAATGGAATAGCAAAAAGCTTTGCAAACAGTGAAAATAGTAACAAAAAGTGATTTAACAGGCCAAGTAAGGAACGCAGTTGCAGTACCACAATGCAGATTCATTTATAGTAATAAAATACATTAAAAAGCAGGTGTCAGACAATAAAAAGTGTAGTAAATAGTAAGAATAAGCAATAAATAGTAAAAATAATCAAGAAAACAGGCAACTTATGGTTTTATGAAGCCCAGAGGCCTCTAGTCATCTGGTATTTCAGCACATATTTGTGGCTGGTATCTTTTGGAGATTTGTAGATCAGATGCTTTAAGAGACACTTTTGGCAGTAATACGTTTTTGTCAATTCTAATAGGAAAGAGGTCAAGAGTTTGACGCTAAATATCTCAGAAATGTAGAAAATATGTTTTTTAAATATTACTTTATAGAAGTTGTTGTTGAGAAAATTCTAGATTGTCCCTTTTAAACAGGTCTTGAATTTATACAATTCTCAGAAAAAAAAATTTTTGTTGTGGTACAAAATCTTTGTAAACAACTGTGCAAGATATCTCAGAAGCTGAATAAGGTATAACCCCAAACTGTTTTATATGCTCAAGAATATAAACCATGGCATATCTCTGATGAGGATTTAGCATCTGCTGGAACAATTTACAGTGAACTTTACCCATTGTGGTGTCTTCCTGCCTTAATTAATCATAATGATACTTCTTTCTTTGCACAAGTGTGACCAAACTTTTTATTGCTCATACTTTAGACCTGGGGATGCTTTGCTGATTGGATGTGTTATGACACTATATGCTTGTTGTCATTCAGCTTTGGATAGCTGTCGCTAAACCTAAAATTTCATCTTAGCCTTATAGACTTACATTATGAAAATGCAAGTTTTATAAGTCTTCTTATCATTGATTTACAACATTTTCGTATTGCAGATGAACATTGTGTACATGTGCTTGGGTTTGTAATGTATGTGAGTGTACGTGTGTGTATGTGTACATGCATGCATATATGTGTATATGTGTATGTATGTTTGTATGTGTATTTGAAGGAGAGATGTAGATTTAGAGATCGGAAGTAAGTAATGCATCATGTTTCTCTTACAGCATTAATGTATGACAGATTGCTACTGATTTCAGTTAGAGTAGAATTGCTCTTCTAAGCCCAGTGTCTCTAAATGGAACAACTTTTAGGTCTTTTCAAAAAAAAATTGCAAGGATAGTCAACTTTAATGCTAACTCTGACAGCAGCTGTAATGAAATATGTTGAAGTCTTTTGTTTTGCCACAAGTTTTGTATGAGGGAGTACTGGCAGTTGTGGCTTGAAAGTTACACAATATCTTTGTTTCAAGAGGTAATGTGTACAATCACCACTCTTCTGGAGAATGGAAAGGCATTGAGGGTAGCCGGGGTTGGTGTTAGCATTTTGGGGACCCCGAGCAAATGTCAAGTTAGGAGCCCCCGAGACACTTCCAGTCAAGTAGCACCTCGTCATTGCCATCTCTTCTAAGCAACCTTTTAGTTTATGCTGTAAACTTTTAGGTGTAGTATACACAGACTGACCTGTAGCCACAATGCTCTTATATTACAACAGGCCTCGGTACCACAATATGTTGGACCATCTCACAAAGGGACATTTACAGTTACTAGTATTTAGTTGCAATAGTGATGCATTACAACTCTACGTACAGGGCTGGACTTAAGTGATATGGCGGATCTGTTTCGAAAGGTCGAACCTCATATAATCGAAATCCATTTTTGCGAGACAAAAATCACGAAAGCTTAAATACCTAAATGGCAAATTTTTCCCAGGGTCATTAAACACTTACCCAACATGCCCTTTTCTCCACTGTAGTGCAATCCTGGAGTTGGTATATATAGTTAGTGGGGTGTGGGGGTGAAGCCTCCCCACACTGGGGGTGGAGCCCCCCACCTAGGTGTGTTTTACTTACTTCAGTGTGTGTGTTTTTTAAGTTTGGGAAGTGTTTACTTAGGGAAAAATTCACCATTTTGGTATTTAAGCTGTCACTATTTTCGTTTCACGAAAATGGCTTCCGATTATAGTAGGTCCGACCTTTCAAAGAACATCTGATATGGCGCTCCAAGCACCCCCCCCAAACACACACACACATACATATTCTGCATTGCTGTCCTCTCTTTACCCCACCTTGGGCACCCCATATCATGTGCATTACTTTTTTCCCCTTTTTTCACCTTTTACCTTACTATTCAGCTTTTTCAAGAAGCCATAACTTTCTGTATGCTCTGAAGTGCATTTTAAAGTTTTTTTCTTTTCACACAACCTTTTCATCCAGTGATGACTTGAACAAAAATTGTGATTAAGGAAAGTAATTCATTGTTGTTATTCAACTTTTGTTTTTCTTGCATTCTTTTAACACACCTTTCCTGACCAGGCCAGCACAGTAATAACCATTTAAGAAATAATTCAATTAAGCTAGCGCCTTCAGAAGCTTTAGGAGTTATAGATGCTCTAGGATTTTAATCCAACAGTGGCCTAAACGTAAATCATGAGTAAGAAAAGAATTTCAGTCTTATTTTTTTTTCCCTTCAAGGAATAAATAAGTCGTGCCCATGGCTTAATGCTGACAAAATAATAGCTCACAATAAACTAATAAGACAGTTGTTGTGAAGATACACAGGTCCTATCTGAGAATACTTCCTGCCTCCTTAATCCCCCCCCCCAAAAAAAAAAAGACAGTCATTGCCTATGCATCTCTCTGGTTTTAGACTGGGATGAAAGCAGAGGTTCATACTGCCACAGTCATGTATTTCAAGTGACTGCTGGTATACATATACATAGCATGTCTCCTCACTCCTGACCCCAAAGACAGACATCTGTTTACATGCCTGATATGTGATTTAGACAGTTGACAACCCCTACACAAGCTATAGTAACCTTCTTTGTGTACCTCTGAGGTCTGTGAGAAAACTAAAAGAAACAATTTCACACAGTCCACAGCCCAAACACAAGCTATGATGACCTCCTGTGCACACCTCTAAGGTGCTGCCATGCCATATCGGTGACTGCTGTTTAACAGTCGTCAAACAACAGCAGCAGGGGTAAGTTACTTTTATTTACCTCATTGAGATGTAATGCACCCCTGTCACTGTCCCTGATTTCACAGACCTTCCCTGATTTTGTCTCATCATTTAGCTCTGTCCTTCATAAAAAAATTGATTTGCTAGTAAATCATTCAGGATTTCAGACAGTCAGTAAATCCAGACATCAGGAGTTTTATACTTCTTATTGTCAAAAAACGTACATATGGATACAAAAGGTGTTATTCTATTAACTTTGTAAGTGAATTAGAGTAATATTTAAAATGTGTTCCTGATTTTGTGCCTTTATTCTGCTATTATTTTTTGAATTGCTAAGATTTCTTCAACAAAGAAGTTGAGAGTTATAGTATCTGGTATTCTGCCAGAATTTGTAAAACTCCCTGGAAGAGAAACCTATCCCTGAATATCGGCAGGATCAGTTCTTCTTAAAACCCAAGGTAAACACTGAGATCAGTCACTCTGGGCTGGTGATCTCTCTAGTGCTTACCCTGCTCATGTTCATTATCAACTTTATCCTAACAGGATCATATCACCTCCCTTTTCAGGCTAAAGATCATAATCAAGAAATAAATACATTTTTTTCTCCTCCTTTTTCCCCAACCAGCATCAGCTTTCGTGGACCCCCACACAGTCAAGGATGCTTAACCCCCCCCCCTGCAGTCATGGGCATTGCAGGCACCCAAATCTAGCTATGTTGTTAGTTTTAATGGAGAGAATGCCCACCAGCAGGGTTTAACTAAGCCAGAGGCGCTATGTCAGTGGTAAAATACTTAATGGGATTGTGAAGCTTGTTACTTGGTAAAACACTGTTACTATAACAAGAGATATCTTTGAATTTTAAAGGAGATATACATTAAGAGTTATTACAAAGCTGGTTTATTAAGGATACAAGATCTCTGTACTAGCTTTTGTTGGTTTGACAGACATGTTACAAAACATCAAGATAAGATAACTTGCTGTGGTTGCGGCCCCCCGGGAACATTGGACCCCCAGCGACCGCAGGGTTCACTGGTGCCTAAAGCCAGCTATGATGGTAGCTAATGGCTGTAACACAGATACTTGCTTCAAATTTTCAGAAAATGGCATGTGAGGACCCTTGTGTTATATTTAATGATGTTATGTGTCACTATCATGTCTAGAGAGTGACACGTGTTGACATAAACTGTACATAGACTTAAAGTATAGTGAAATCTGTGTTTGCTTCTCTGCTGGATGAATATTGCCCAGTTTAATGAGGTTGCTCTTGTTTGTAGTTGTTAAACTTTAAGAATCGAGATGACACTTGTTGTCTCAGTACAGAGTCGATTATACATTCATCTGTAGGTACAGTGTTGTACATTATAATACCAGCACCACTCCATGTGTGTCTCATTATATAATACCTTTTACATATACCATATATTGCTGTGTGTACATCATGAGGCAAACACCACCCCTGTGCACGCAGCCACTGTAAAGTAAGGAACATGGTCAGTGGTCTCATATTTTGCATCAGAAAGAACAGATGTGGAATATAGGCATGTATTATGATGGTGTGCATGAATGCACAACCAACAGCCCACTAATGGGTCTAATGAAACATAATGACAACAAGCATATATGCTGCACACAGTGTGAGACCCAAGGCCAATCCACCCTTGCATGTACGGTTTGTGTAGATTCAGCTTTGAGCTTAACATAACCCAACACATGGGAGAACTCATTAATGCCCATAATGGCATTCTTTTCACATCACTGAAAACACACAATTGACTCTACATTGAGGGTCTCATCCTCCGTCCTTCTTCTTCATCATTTTCCACACACTCCCTGACATTTACTTTACCCCTTTCAACAACCTCTCACCCCCTACAGACAGACAGACAGACAGTCATGGAGCTAAGGCACACATAAACTACTTTTTCACACCACTGCTAACGCAGCATGGCATGTCTTGAACATGTGGCTTTATGTTAGGATAAATTAGGAAGGAATGTATTTTATTTGTAATGTGTTACTGGAATCCCTGTGCGACATGACAGGTAGTCTGTAGGAAGGATGTAAGGTAGGATGTGGGGCAAGAGACTGAAAGTACGGTCATGCCCAGTGTTACTTTAGTGTATGGATGTTGTGAAATGAAGCCTGCACTGGCCACTTTCATGTATTTCTTGCTATGAAATGAACCCTGAGGTGTAAACTAACAGCATATTTTTCATGCAATTATTTGTATATTTGTATATGTTTTTAATTTCAGCATTTATGAGATACTCTTTAGAACTCCGAATTATGTTTTAAACTGTCTTTGTGAATTTATTGGCATATGTGCCTAGGAGAAAAGTGCGTTTTTTTTCAAAATCTGCCCAAAATTTCTCACTGTTTGAGAACGACAAGCTTAAAAGGACATATGAAAAGATGTTAATAAAAAAAGAAAAGCTTAATAGAAAAATATTGGTTCTAGTTTCCGTACATTTCTGTTCTCTGACGATATTTCTTACTGAGGTCTATGACTGACTTAATGATCAACAGTCTTACAGTGTATACCAGTAATATGTTGTGGATTATTAAATACAATTATATGCTATAGATTATTAAATAATCTTCTAATGCCATAACATTTCTTATGTAGAATGTTCAGGTAGTTTGTCACAAAGAGTTACATACATACAGTGAAAATCTATAAATATTTCTATAATATTTTTACTTATATGCCAGATCGTTTTATAAAGTACCCAGTTTATTTCCTCAGCTAATCAGTGAATCAGAGCAAATGCAAATGAAAGTTGTTAAAACAAGTCTGCCATTGTTAAGCTAAAACTACAGATGAGGTATTTGGTGGGCTGCATACATTGTGTTGTTGGTATTTCCTTTTGACAGAAGGAATGTAGGTTTATGACTACCTCAGGGTAAAAAACTACTAAAGTCAACTTCTGCTAGACACATATTTCACATATCTTTAGTATAGTTTTCCTTTTAAAGATATACGTGCATACTTGCACTGTGTGTGTGTGTGTGTGTGTGTGTGTGTGTGTGTGTGTGTGTGTGTGTGTGTGTGTGTGTCATTTTGTAGTTATTTTTATATTACTACGGCAAACATCAATTCTTGGAGGTTTTCTCATTTTTGCAGTGTATGAAAATAATCACATTATCCTAGCCAGATTTATAAGACTTTAGGGGTGGCTAACATGTATAGCAGGACCTAACCTGCATTTTTCATAATTTAGCAATAGTTGGTAATAAAGAACATGAAGTAAAATGCAGAACTACAACAGCGAAACATGATTTTACATGTGACTAATACCATCCAAGAGATTTAACATTTCATATCTATTACATGCACCTGAACAAGTAAGTCTGTAACTTCTGCTGTTACCCCATATTCTTTCTGCTTCTGAAGGTTCCTTGAAATATATTGTCCCTTATTATTTTAATGTTACTGTTCAGTTTTCTTTCTTTTCTAAATGTACTTTCTTCTGTATACCTGAGCAATATCAGTGTCATTGTTTCTAGCCTTGTAGCAAATGATGACCACTAAAATGCAGATTCCTTCCTTCTGAAGGCCAAGAATTCACTAATGTTGTAAATTATTGTATCCTGTCAACATCTAGCCATTCCAGGGTTGTTCCCACCCACAGACACTAAAGTGACAATTGTTAAAGTCAGTTTAGCAGTAGATATGCAAAACCATTGCTTCTGGCACGCTTGCTATTGCTTAATATTTGGTCTGAAGTGAGTGTTATGCTTCCAAAATAAATATGTTAGGTACATGCAGAGGTCAGCCTGGATCTATCCACCAGCTTTAATATTTTATTTCTGCATAGAACATGAGCAAATCTCAGAAGTGGATGTAATTGGTGAAAGTGCCAAAAGGGTAAAAAATGCAGGTAGCTTTTTTTTAGTTTCATAATTCAGCCATAGTGAAGTAAGAAAATATGCAAGCAAGCAATACTACCTGATGGGATAGGTATTAACAGAGAAGTAACACCCACCTAAGGATGTTGTGAGGCCAGACATGATAGACAGAGGGCCCGTGGAAGGGCATTATTTCTATAACACCCACTCTGGAGTTAAATTGTTTCATATTTGCTTTTTTATTTGCATATACATTTTTTTTTATTTTTTATGTAAAATAACTCCTATACCTAATGCTTGATAGTTGACATAGTATATATTACTGTTGTTGATGGAAGTATTTTACATCCAAAATATAAGCCATAAAAGTATTAAATGTCAACTATACCTCTCAACCTCTTAGAGCAAAAAATCTGGACAAAACCATAAATAATATGGTGACAAATGCCCAAAAATAGGGAACATTTTTAAATATTGCTCTTACAAACTTAGAAAGCTGATAGCGTTGCAGGTTTTACATTAGCATGAATTTTCTGACAAGTATTAAATCTGAAACTCAAATGTCTGTCATTATTTTCTGACTGTAATCTTCAATGACTTGCCAGTGATTTTACAGAAAACTACAATTCTATGAAAAATGGACCAAAAATATAAAGCAAAAGTCTGGACATTCTGTGAAAATCTGTACAGTTGAGAGGTATGATGTTGACATGCATACAACATGCATACACACTCATAAACACAAAAGACAGCTATGGTCACCTCACTAGGTCAATCTTAAGACCACCCTTCTGTGGTTCAAAAGCTACTTGTCCAATAGGTATCAGTCAGTGAAATGGCACTCCACCTTCTCGCCATACCTACTAGTAACCACCTGTGTACCACAAGGCTCTATCCTTGGTCCCCTCCTGTTTAACATTTTCAGCATTATCCTCCACACATTCACACAGCAGACCTCCCTAATGCAGTATGCAGACAACTCCACAGTTACACATATCAGACAACCTGGCAAATTTGTATTTACTTATTTATTTTATTTATTTCACATTTGTTAACTGGGAAAGTCCGACTGGGTAAAACCCGTTTTCAGTGGAAACCCAGGGAGAAAAACTCCATACACAATCAACAAAAATATTAGAAAGACAGTTTATAGGTAACATATACAGTACGTATGTTGACAAAATGCATACGGTAATGCTTAATAAGATGAAATATACAAAAATACATAGAATTAGATATACATTATACAGACACCTAATCACTCTTCCCTATTACAGTCATAAGTACAATTTAAGCAAAGCAAAAAAGAATTTAATTCACATATAAAATCATATACACAGTTATAAGTACAGTTTAAACAAAGCAACAAGAATTCAATTCACATATAAAATCTCATATGCAGTGGTAAGTGCAGGTTAAACAAAGCAAAAATAATTCAATTCACGTATAAAATCTTCTATACAGTTGTAAGCTGGGGATTTTATGAATTCTAAAAATATAGAGTAATATTTTGAAATTAAAGGATAAAAAAGGAGCATGGGCGACACAGAGCCACACAAAACCAAGCCAAGTCTCTCAAGTATATATCCAAAGCTTTAATTCACTGCAGGTCAGATAAGCGCTTTCACTCATATAACAGAGCTTCTTCAGATCACATTACAAAGACCATCATTCATAGAGGCTATATATATACATAAAATACAGTCTCCATCAACCTATCAGGTATAACTACTTAATCAAATATTAATGAGGAAAAAAGAGAATAAAAACAACACATAAAAATGTCAAATACAGATGTCTATGTAAAAATAGATGACATTCCAGATGGAAATATGTAAATATAAAAAACATGTTAAAAGTTACATAAAAAATACATATAAAAATATATACATAGATATGTATATCTTTGTGTTAACATAAACATTCATGAACAATTATGAGAATTATTATTTAGAAATTTTCACATTCCTACGCTTCTTCAGTATGGGCTTAATAGAGGCTCTCTCATTAAGTCCAGAGCCCCTATCTGCTCTCAATCTAACTATCCATCTACTCTCTCTGCTTTCAGTATGATTCCTGATATCACCCCCACGTATATCAGGCTTGATTGTTTCAAGGGCTCTAAATAGAAAGTAGTGTTCAGTTCCAGCCTGAACCACATGTTTGGCCAAGGCATTGTGTGGAGAAGCTTTCCTAATGTGGTAGAGGTGTTCACGTATCCTGTCTCTAAAACGACGATTCATTTTTCCAACGTAAAATGCATTACATACTTGACATACTGCCAAATAAACTATGTGATTAGTTTCACAGGTAGCATCAGCATGTGTGCTGAAGCTAGTGTGTAGGTCAGGATGTTGAAAAAAAGGAGTGGTATCAATGGAACTACACTGATTACAATGTCCACATGGTTTGGTATATTTAGAATCCATGGACCGTTCTTCTCTCTTTGAATAGCAAAGCATTCTTCTTAAGTTAAGTTTATTCCTATAGAGAAAGGAAGGTTTGGTACCCACAATCTTACCAATAATCTCATCAGTACAGAGAATAGGCCAATGTCTTGTAATAATGCTCCTAATGGCTGGGCAATCAGTACTAAAAGGTAGGGAGATTCTTACACGAGATGTTCCCTCGTCTCTGCCTCTCTTTACATTATCACTCTCAACATTGACAGCCGGTCCAAAATATGGAGCGGCCCTACTGAGTCTAAGCTCATTAACATCCATAAGGTTAGAGTCAACCTCTTGTGAACCATAACCACGTTCTTCTAACCTCAATTTCAAGTCACCCACTTCTGTTATAAAACCTTCCTCAGTGGCATTTAACCGAGAGGTTCTCATACCTTGACCTCTGATGATGTTTCTGAAAATGTGCTGTGGGTGCATGCTATCATGCTTCAATAAGGTATTAAAATGACAGGGTTTCCTATAAACCCCTGTATTAATCAGACCACAATCTAACTTCTCAACGTATAAGTCAAGAAATTCTATCCTGATTCTAGAGTAGTTCATACTAAAATTCAAATAATCCATTAGCTGATTTATTATAGTATGAAACATACTCAATTCATCCACACCACCTCTCCACAAAACAAAAACGTCATCCACGAAACATCTATAAAAAGCTACTTGCTGCTGGAACAAATCTAGTTTGAACAAGATCTCAAGTTCCCAATGCGCCAAAAACATATTGGCGTAGCTATTGGCGCAGGGCGTGCCCATAGCTACACCATCTCGCTGCTGGTAGAACGTATTCCCAAATGTAAAGAAATTATTCTCTAAGATCAGTTCAAGAAAGTGTACTACAAGATTGACCTGGACTGGTGTATAATTACTATGTGATAAAAGGTAGGCAGTAATATAGGATAACCCCGCCTCGTTCGGAAGAACGGTAAATAGAGACTGTATATCAAATGTTACAAAAATCAAACTATTTAGGTCATGAATATCACCTAAGCAATCATATAGATCTGATAAAAACTGTTTAGAATCCTTAAGTACAACTCTGTTTTCATTTAGTACGGGACGTAGGTGTTTCTCAACATAAATAGACATGTGCTCGGTAACCCAGCCTTGCCCCGATACTATTGGTCTCATCGGGGGATCTATAGGATCTTTGTGAATTTTGGGAAATCCTTGTATTGTTGGAACAAGGGGAGTTCTAATAGATAGATAGTCATAAAGTTCTTGATCCAAAATACCTCCTTTAAGCATATCCAACAATGTGTTACTAACATATGCAATAGTGGCTTGCACTAATTGTTCACTAGCCACTATATAAAAACTATCACTCAATAATTTAGCCATAGCATCATGATATTTGCTAGTATCCATTATAACTATCCGGCCACCTTTGTCAGCTGGTCTTATAGTTATAGAGTGTAAGGACTGGAGATTACGTAAACTCTCCTTTTCTGCTGCGCTCAAATTACCACTCTTCCTATGTCTGATGGTAGAAAAATACTCATATAGATCGTCTTCCGTCAATTTCAGATATGCCTCAACTAAGGGGTGATTAGGAGGTACAAAGTCACTCAACTTCTTAAACCTAGGTGGCCCATTAGATCTATTAACTATCGGTTCACATCCAGTATTATCATGAAATATCAGTTTAAGCATAACATTGCGACAAAATAACCTCATGTCCACAACAGTGTCAGTAAAATTACTGTGTGCACTTGAATGAAAACAGAGTTGTACTTAAGGATTCTAAACAGTTTTTATCAGATCTATATGATTGCTTAGGTGATATTCATGACCTAAATAGTTTGATTTTTGTAACATTTGATATACAGTCTCTATTTACCGTTCTTCCGAACGAGGTGGGGTTATCCTATATTACTGCCTACCTTTTATCACATTGTAATTATACACCAGTCCAGGTCAATCTTGTAGTACACTTTCTTGAACTGATCTTAGAGAATAATTTCTTTACATTTGGGAATACGTTCTACCAGCAGCGAGATGGTGTAGCTATGGGCACGCCCTGTGCCAATAGCTACGCCAATATGTTTTTTAGCATTGGGAACTTGAGATCTTGTTCAAACTAGACTTGTTACAGCAACAAGTAGCTTTTATAGGCGTTTTGCATGACGCTTTTTTGTTTTGTGGAGAGGTGGTGTGGATGAATTGAGTATGTTTCATACTATAATAAATCAGCTAATGGATTATTTGAATTTTAGTATGAACTACTCTAGAATCAGGATAGAATTTCTTGACTTATACGTTGAGAAGTTAGATTGTGGTCTGATTAATACAGGGGTTTATAGGAAACCCTGTCATTTTAATACCTTATTGAAGCGTGATAGCATGCACCCACAGCACATTTTCAGAAACATCATCAGAGGTCTAAGTATGAGAACCTCTCGGTTAAATGCCACTGAGGAAGGTTTTATAACAGAAGTGGGTGACTTGAAATTGAGGTTAAGAAGAACGTGGTTATGGTTCACAAGAGGTTGACTCTAACCTTATGGATGTTAATGAGCTTAGACTCAGTAGGGCCGCTCCATATTTTGGACCGGCTGTCAATGTTGAGAGTGATAATGTAAAGAGAGGCAGAGACGAGGGAACATCTCGTGTAAGAATCTCCCTACCATTTAGTACTGATTTCCCAGCCATTAGGAGCATTATTACAAGACATTGGCCTATTCTCTGTACTGATGAGATTATTGGTAAGATTGTGGGTACCAAACCTTCCTTTCTCTATAGGAATAAACTTAACTTAAGAAGAATGCTTTGCTATTCAAAGAGAGAAGAACGGTCCATGGATTCTAAATATACCAAACCATGTGGACATTGTAATCAGTGTAGTTCCATTGATGCCACTCCTTTTTTTCAACATCCTGACCTACACACTAGCTTCAGCACACATGCTGATGCTACCTGTGAAACTACTCACATAGTTTATTTGGCAGTATGTCAAGTATGTAATGCATTTTACGTTGGAAAAGCGAATGCGATGTTTTAGAGACAGGATACGTGAACACCTCTACCACATTAGGAAAGCTTCTCCACACAATGCCTTGGCCAACATGTGGTTCAGGCTGGAACTGAACACTACTTTCTATTTAAAGCCCTTGAAACAATCAAGCCTGATATACGTGGGGGTGATATCAGGAATCATACTGAAAGCAGAGAGAGTAGATGGATAGTTAGATTGAGAGCAGATAGGGGCTCTGGACAATGAGAGAGCCTCTATTAAGCCCATACTAAAGAAGCGTAGGAATGTGAAAATTTCTAAATAATAATTCTCATAATTGTTCATGAATGTTTATGTTAACACAAATATATACATATCTATGTATATATTTTTATATGTATTTTGTATGTAACTTTTAACATGTTTTTTATATTTACATATTTCCATCTGGAATGTCATCTATTTTTACATAGACATCTGTATTTGACATTTTTATGTGTTGTTTTTATTCTCTTTTTTCCTCATTAATATTTGATTAAGTAGTTATACCTGATAGGTTGATGGAGACTGTATTTTATGTATATATATAGCCTCTATGAATGAAGGTCTTTGTAATGTGATCTGAAGAAGCTCTGTTATATGAGTGAAAGCTTTATCTGACCCGCCGTGAATTAAAGCTTTGGATATATACTTGAGAGACTTGGCTTGGTTTTGTGTGGCTCTGTGTCGCCCATGCTCCTTTTTTATCCTTTATTTTCTACATTTTCTACTTGGAGCATTGTTTGTCCTGACCATAAGCGAGTGGTTTTTATTGTGAATATTTTGAAATTATCAGAAATGAAATTCAGGTTTTATATTTAGATTGAAATTACAAGAAATGAAATTTGGGTTTTAGATTTACAGAGATTGGAGCTGAGATATTTATAGTATCATTGAAACAACCAATGTCCCATGCAAGTATGGATGAGTGCAGAGGCCAAAACAGAGTTGTACTTAAGGATTCTAAACAGTTTTTATCAGATCTATATGATTGCTTAGGTGATATTCATGACCTAAATAGTTTGATTTTTGTAACATTTGATATACAGTCTCTATTTACCGTTCTTCCGAACGAGGTGGGGTTATCCTATATTACTGCCTACCTTTTATCACATTGTAATTATACACCAGTCCAGGTCAATCTTGTAGTACACTTTCTTGAACTGATCTTAGAGAATAATTTCTTTACATTTGGGAATACGTTCTACCAGCAGCGAGATGGTGTAGCTATGGGCACGCCCTGCGCCAATAGCTACGCCAATATGTTTTTGGCGCATTGGGAACTTGAGATCTTGTTCAAACTAGACTTGTTACAGCAGCAAGTAGCTTTTTATAGACGTTTCGTGCATGACGTTTTTGTTTTGTGGAGAGGTGGTGTGGATGAATTGAGTATGTTTCATACTATAATAAATCAGCTAATGGATTATTTGAATTTTAGTATGAACTACTCTAGAATCAGGATAGAATTTCTTGACTTATACGTTGAGAAGTTAGATTGTGGTCTGATTAATACAGGGGTTTATAGGAAACCCTGTCATTTTAATACCTTATTGAAGCGTGATAGCATGCACCCACAGCACATTTTCAGAAACATCATCAGAGGTCTAAGTATGAGAACCTCTCGGTTAAATGCCACTGAGGAAGGTTTTATAACAGAAGTGGGTGACTTGAAATTGAGGTTAGAAGAACGTGGTTATGGTTCACAAGAGGTTGACTCTAACCTTATGGATGTTAATGAGCTTAGACTCAGTAGGGCCGCTCCATATTTTGGACCGGCTGTCAATGTTGAGAGTGATAATGTAAAGAGAGGCAGAGACGAGGGAACATCTCGTGTAAGAATCTCCCTACCATTTAGTACTGATTTCCCAGCCATTAGGAGCATTATTACAAGACATTGGCCTATTCTCTGTACTGATGAGATTATTGGTAAGATTGTGGGTACCAAACCTTCCTTTCTCTATAGGAATAAACTTAACTTAAGAAGAATGCTTTGCTATTCAAAGAGAGAAGAACGGTCCATGGATTCTAAATATACCAAACCATGTGGACATTGTAATCAGTGTAGTTCCATTGATGCCACTCCTTTTTTTCAACATCCTGACCTACACACTAGCTTCAGCACACATGCTGATGCTACCTGTGAAACTACTCACATAGTTTATTTGGCAGTATGTCAAGTATGTAATGCATTTTACGTTGGAAAAACGAATCGTCGTTTTAGAGACAGGATACGTGAACACCTCTACCACATTAGGAAAGCTTCTCCACACAATGCCTTGGCCAAACATGTGGTTCAGGCTGGAACTGAACACTACTTTCTATTTAAAGCCCTTGAAACAATCAAGCCTGATATACGTGGGGGTGATATCAGGAATCATACTGAAAGCAGAGAGAGTAGATGGATAGTTAGATTGAGAGCAGATAGGGGCTCTGGACTTAATGAGAGAGCCTCTATTAAGCCCATACTAAAGAAGCGTAGGAATGTGAAAATTTCTAAATAATAATTCTCATAATTGTTCATGAATGTTTATGTTAACACAAATATATACATATCTATGTATATATTTTTATATGTATTTTGTATGTAACTTTTAACATGTTTTTTATATTTACATATTTCCATCTGGAATGTCATCTATTTTTACATAGACATCTGTAGTTGACATTTTTATGTACTGTTCTTATTTCTTTTTATTTTCTTTTTTCTTCATTAATATTTGATTAAGTAGTTATACCTGATAGGTTGATGGAGACTGTATTTTATGTATATATATAGCCTCTATGAATGAAGGTCTTTGTAATGTGATCTGAAGAAGCTCTGTTATATGAGTGAAAGCGCTTATCTGACCTGCAGTGAATTAAAGCTTTGGATATATACTTGAGAGACTTGGCTTGGTTTTGTGTGGCTCTGTGTCGCCCATGCTCCTTTTTTATCCTTTATTTTCTACATTTTCTACTTGGAGCATTGGGCGTTTGTCCTGACCATAAGCGAGTGGTTTTTATTGTGAATATTTTGAAATTATCAGAAATGAAATTCAGGTTTTATATTTAGATTGAAATTACAAGAAATGAAATTTGGGTTTTAGATTTACAGAGATTGGAGCTGAGATATTTATAGTATCATTGAAACAACCAATGTCCCATGCAAGTATGGATGAGTGCAGAGGCCAAAAAGCAGAACAGTCCAGTAGTATAAAACAGCCAGCACTCAAAATCAGCTTCCAACTAGCCATCATCAGTACACAAAATCTTCCATCATTTACTGAGTTTAAATACTATTCAATAAGCCAATTATGGCCACAATCAACTCTTACAACTGCTCATTAAGCCCTGGTGTGAATAATGCCCCTAATCTAATAATCTACATTTGTTCTTTTTGGATGAATAGTGCATGCTATCCCACTTTACTATTCATTTTGAAGTCAAATAACCCAGCAAATTCCACAAAGGACAAAAACTCAATCCAAAACAATAACCAATTCCACAGTAAGGTTGAATCCAATAGCAGTTTAATAATCCACATAGATTTCCACACAGGTTAAGCTTCCCTAAAAAAGGGACTTCTTCAGAACAAATTCTAAACTAAAATCCAGTCCTTATGAAGGATAACTGCACCCTTCACTACAATAATTGAATGATAATCATCATTAATACAATCAATTATGAAATTAAAACCTATAAATTATGTTTAACCTAAAAATCATAAAGCACTGTGTAAAACACTTACATAACATTATTATAATTATCATTCACCACCGTAACAGGTACAAGCAAGCAAAATCTGAGGGTAATGCTACTTAATGCTAAAAGTCTAAACCTCAAAATGTAGTCACTTGTGGCACTCCTTAAAATTGAGAACATTGAAATCTGTGCAGTGATAGAGACCTGCTTCAAGGCTCCAGAGAGGACCCCTGCATTACCAGGCTATAATTCATACCACACCTTTCGGCCACCTAACCTTGACCGAAACACTAAAGGCAGAGGCGTGTCCATATTCATTAAGGATATCCACACTTCCAGGCTCGTTGCTCAGCATAATGCATCCGAGATTATCTAAGTGCAACTAACTCTGGGCAAGACCGCAATCCAAATTGCAGCTTGCTACAGATCCCCCAGCATGCCCCAGTATTCCCACTCTTCATTTCTTGATACACTGGAAAATATTAGGGTACAACCTAACACCCTAATAATGGGCAATTTCAACTACCCCACCATTAACTGGGAAAACTAATCATGTACCAACTCTTGTGCTCAACGTTTTCTGGAATTCATAAATTCCAACACCTTAGATCAACTTATCCACACCCCCACCAGGAGCAGCAATATCCTAGACCTGGTCATTACCAACATGGGCAACCGGTGTTCCACACCAGAGGTCAATTCCTCATTGGTCAGATCCGACCACAAGCTAATCACCCAAAACATCTACATCCCACCCCCACCCCACCCCCATTAGGGAAACCACCGTAAAAAAATTCTCCAAAGTCAACTTCACGCTTCTTAAGACAGAAGTGGCAAACGTCACAACACCCATGCTAACTGACAATAGAGATACGACTGCTGAATCCTATATAAATGCACTTTATAAGCACTTATATGAGTGCATGGATGCTATCCTCCAAAAAAAAGAAGCCAATCTGGTGATCCCCTGCCATAAACAAACTCTACAACAGAAGAAAGAAACTGTTGCAAAAAAAGAGTAAAATCCCATGATTGGAGGAACTCTGTGGTCAGCCTCAGTAAGAAGCTGAAATCCCTCATAAAATCCTCCAAAGCTAGTTACGAAAACAAAATCACCACTGATTCTAAAGACAACCACAAAGCATTCTATAGCTATGTCAAGAATCTCAATGGCAACACTCAGATCTGCTCTGAGTTACAGCACAATGGCACTAAATATACAGAACCAACTGATATTGCCAACATCCTGGTGGATAGGTTCAGTGCTAACTTTACCCCTCTCTCACCCCCTAAAGAACCCATCTCTGTACTGGAAGAATGCAAAGTTCCTGTAATCATGGCTGCACAGGTAAAAAACACACTTGTCAAAGCCAAGAACACAGCATCCATGGGACCTGACAACATCCCAGGCTGCGTTCTACATGAACTACAGAACAAACTGGAACCCCACCTAAGTACCATGTTCAATCATAGCCTCACCTCAGGCTTGGTGCCCACTGAATGGAGCACAGCAATGGTTATCTCACTCCACAAAAGTGGAGCCACCATGGACCCCGGGAACTACTGCCCCATTAGCTTGATGAGCCTCGTCTGCAAGGATATGGAACATATCATCATGGAACTTATAAACAATGACATTGGTAATCTCCAAACTCTGGACCCTACCCAGTTTGAGTTTGTAAAAGGCAGATAATGTCTCCTAAACCTGATACACTTCTCTGAAGCGGTCACCAAAGACATTGATGAAGATAAGGTGCTTCACACAGCCTATCTAGATCTTGCCAAGGCTTTCAACACCATCCCCCACTCTGGAATTATAGATAAACTCACTAAATTAGGTATAAATCCCTATGTCACAAGCTGGGTTGCCAACTGGCTCACGTTCAGAACCTACACTGTGAAAGTAGCAGACTCTAAATCCAACTTCAGACCAGTGAGAAGTGGAGTACCACAGGGTTCAGTCCTAGGTCCTCTCCTGTTTGGTGTCTACTTCTCTGAAGTACAGGCTAACACAGAAGGTCTTTGGCTTACAAAGTTCACAGATGACTGCAAACTAGGAGCCATAATCAAAATTCCTAATGATGTGGACATCCTACAAAAAGGCCTCACTGAGACAGATGCCTGGTGTCAAAGCCATGGCTTCAAGCTCAATGCCAAAAAGTGCATTGTCATCCCTTTTGGTAAAAACTTTGTACCCATGAACTACCACATAGGCGGTAGTCTGCTTAACACCGAAAGTGTGATAAGAGACCTTGGGACACAGGTGGACAGTAGTCTCTCCTTTGATAATCACATCACCACAGTAGTCAGGAAATCCTTCTGTGTGGCACACCTCATCACAAAATGTTTCTCATCCAGGAAAAAAGAGGTCATTGTTCCCCTCTACTCATCACTCATTAGACCCATTATAGAGTACAACGCTACTTTTGGTATGTACCTCACAAGACATCTACAACAACTGGAAAGGCCGTTGGACACGCTCCACTTAAAGAAATCCCAATGCCTCCGGACTACACGCTCTAGGGACCTAAACCTTGTCACCACAATAAATAGAACATGCTGGATAGACAGATTCCTGTCCCAGAGACTTCCCATACTTTGGAACAAACTACCTATCTATATCAAACAAAGCTCCTCATTAGTACTCTTCAAGAAAATTCTTGATGATTGGATGGGAGATAGGAAATTCACCCTGGGGATCACTTCTGTGGCTCTGCTTGACAGGGGCACAGGAAAATAATTTTCTTGGGTGGCAAAAGCCAGGGTTCTGTTTGGCTAGGCTTATATAGGCCCTAAGGCCATATAGCAGCTTAGTACCTACCTATGAACCTATGAACCTATAAATTGACATGAAAAAACTGCATAAAACTATGAACTAATAAAATAAGTCTTAAAGAGAATTTTGGTCTTAAAAACAATTTTTTAAACTAAATTATGGTTCAATTTCAATAAACATAAAATATTAATATTTTCATTAATACCAGGAGGCAGTGTAGCATTTAATCTTAATTGCCACCTAAGTTTCTAAATGTCTAAGTGTACATCTAGCACTCCCCCTTGGGAATCCTTAACTAACTGCTGAAAAACCAAAAATTTAAATACATGTTTATCATGCTCTTGAATATGTCTACTTAGAGCACTGGTCATTTTACAATTCCTGATGTCCAAAAGATGTTCATTAACCCTTTCTTTAAATCACCTGCAGGTCTTCTAAATATAAAATGCAGGGCAAATTTGACAGCCAGATAAACTACATTTTTGCTGTTACAATAATTGTATATTTTTACCATTCAACCTTAAACGGTCTTTAGTTTCCAACAAATTCATACAACATGCCCCCATGCCACATTTAAAATTCCCTCTGATTCTAGAATGGAGCAGCCCACCTTGGTGTCCCTTGTAACATGTGGGCTTGCTCATGTCAATTTATGATAATGTTATGTAAGTGTTTTACACAGTGCCTTATGATTTTAGGTTTAACATAATTTATAGGTTTTAGTTTCATAATTGATTGCATTAATGATGCTTATCATTCAAATATTGTAGTGAAGGGTGTGGTTATCCTTTATAAGGACTGGATTTTAGTTTAGAATTTGTTCTGAAGAAGTCCCTTTTTTAGGGATGAAAGCACTTAACCTGTGTGGAAATCTGTGTGGATTATTAAACTGCTATTGGATTCAACCTTGCTGTGGAGTTGGTTATTGTCTTGGATTGCGTTTTGAAGTCAACCCTATCAATAATAGTAAACATAAAACATGCAGAAACATGTTTTAAAGTATGTTTATGTAAAGCATTAATAGCTTTGGCACATCTTATATCACTGAAATGTTCAGACATTCTTAACTTCAAAGGGTGCGAAGTTTGTCCCACATAAAATGCTGAGCAGGAGCACATCACTAAATACACTACCCAATCTGTACTGCAGTTCCCATGTACCAAAATATCAAAGACTTTAGAACTATTCCTAGAACTAAAGTGTTTATCTTTATTCACAAATTTGCAAAAATGACAATGTCCATATGGAAAACAACCCACTAACGTGTGCCCATCCAACTTAATCTGATGTGTATTTCTGCTCCTCAGATAAATCTTTTTGTAATGATTAAACCAACCTGCCATCGTTTTTCCTTTCCTGTAAGAGATATTGCCTGCATATTTTATGCAAACAACTATTGATGACAAATATTTGTTCTTTATTTTTGGTTGACAGTATGAATTCTGTCAGTTATATTTCATGTACATTGGCATTTGATTTATATGCTATGACTGAATGTGATTACATTTGGTAATGGGTGTGCGTGAAACAACGTGAAACATTTTTTTGATAGACCTTTATTTCACTTTTGGGTGAAATAATTTGGTTGGGTTGTTACCAAATTGTAATGGCAAGGGGCAGCAATCATTAAAATTGTTTTTGGAAGTAATAGGATATATCACGTTGTATGTGGTAACTATTGTGTATATATAAAATAGCTGAATGATTTTATAGACCTTTATTTCATTTTATGGTGAAATAATTGGGTTGGATTGTTACCAAATAATTAAAATATGAGACCAAATATTATTGTGTGTATAATATTTTTTTGGAAATTAACCACTTCTTAATAATAGCCTATTTGTTGTACACTGGTGACAAATATTGTACTGTTTTATTAACAGCTTTTTAGTTGTGTTTTGAGGAATAGTTTTTTTGGATCCTGATGACAGCGATCAAATGATTAGGTTGGAAATCTATTTAATGGGCTAAGTCTACTAAATGTGTTGAATAGAATCACCATAATATTATAAATACATTTGTATTTATCTGTTCACTATACATATTGGGCTGCCCATTTGAACCAGTGATTGTCTACTATTTTTGTGGGGTAAAACAGTTGAATTTTGGTGTTATTACACAGACTGGCAAATATAGATATAGATATTTGTTTGGTGTTATATATTAGATTGGTTTAATAATCCTCTGAATTAACATTTGTTCATAATTAGTGGAAAGTTGGCATATTAAAATCATGGAGAACTGTTTATTGATATATTGTGTACATTTAGTTGGGTTCATTTATTATTATTTTTTTGGTGTTGTGGTCAATGAAGTGTGATTATTATGGATCTAATACAACTTTTGGAAGGCCTATTGGCCAACAAAGATGATTTGAATGTATTCGATCTACCTAATAATGGAGTTGCTCAGTCTTCTCAAAAGGAGACAGATACAGAGTAATGTGTGATATTTTCAATCATTTGTTAGTGGCCATGAAAGAGCTTAAGGCATATGTATGGCATTTAAAACATTTTAAGGCTTATTGTATCAAAAATATTATCCCTAGAGGTTTAAGAGTCAGACTACAACCATTTGTCAAGGGGATGGATGATTTGTTACTTCAAGAATCGAGGGAAGCCCAACAAGCGACTTAATTTTCATTTGTAAAAATGTTGATGTCCTTCTATGAAAGAAAAATTACTACTCTTTCTAAAAATATCAT